>NW_026860643.1:0-15496 GCF_026571515.1 Ruditapes philippinarum | reverse complement strand
AGTAAACAAGTTTTCTTCTTGTGTTTTAAAGGCCCATTAAGTCTTTAAAAAAATTAATCATTTTTTGTGTCTCCTCTACAGAGTAGTGGAGTCTCCTCTACAGAGTAGTGGAAACTGGACCACTGTATGGACCTTTCCAGTTTTTCGTAGCCACATCTTTTCTATTTATTGCTAGGTCATCTGCTCACAAACAGTATCACAAACATAGCCATATGTTCTTTTGTGCAAACCAGGTCAACCAGTGACTATGTATTATCTCATTGTAGCAATTGGGTAACAAGTTAGCCAATTTACAAAAATCTGTAAACACTGGAAAGGTCCATTCAAATATCATCAGGATCTTTTCATCATGTAAGGAAGCTTCTTTCAAGAGGGCTTTCAGTAATACAGGTCCCTGCTTGTGCCTGAAATACTGCATGGAGGTGCACCAGTATTAAACTGGAAAGTTTCCACATGATAAATGCAGCATCAGTATACCTCATAACATAATAACAACAAGAGGGCCATGATGGCCCTGAGGTCGCTCACCTGTATATATGCCCCCCACCCCCCCCCACAACGTTGCAGGGCCAATTTTAACCCAAGGGCTTTTATTTGCACAAACTTGGTAGACACCCATAAGAAGATGTTTCATGCTAAACATCTAAGCTCTAGCTCATTGGGCTTTTTAAAAGAAGATTTTTTTTAAGTTTTTACTATACACATAATTATAGTTAAAAACAATGACACCCCTGGGGCGGGGCCAATTTTGACCCCAGGGCTTTTATTTGAACAAACTTGGTAGACACCTATTAGAACATGTTTGATGCTCAATATCTTAGCCATAGCTCTTTGAGTTCTTTAAAAGAAGATTTTTTAAGTTTTTACTATATGCCTATAGGGAAAATCAATGACCCCCTGGGGCGGGGCCAATTTTGACCCCAGGGCTTTTATTTGAACGAACTTGGTAGACACTTATTAGAACATGTTTCATGCTAAATATCTTAGCTCTAACTCTTTGGGTTCTTTAAAAGAAGATTTTTTAAGTTTTTACTATATGCATATAGGGAAAATCAATGACACCCCTGGGGCGGGGCCAATTTTGACCCCAGGGCTTTTATTTGAACAAACTTGGTAGACACCTATTAGAACATGTTTGATGCTCAATATCTTAGCCATAGCTCTTTGAGTTCTTTAAAAGAAGATTTTTTAAGTTTTTACTATATGCATATAGGGAAAATCAATGACCCCCCGGGGCGGGGCCAATTTTGACCCCAGGGCTTTTATTTGAACAAACTTGGTAGACACGCATTAGAACATGTTTCATGCTAAATATCTTAGCTCTAGCTCTTTGGGTTCTTTAAAAGAAGATTTTTTAAGTTTTTACTATATGCATATAGGGAAAATCAATAACCCCCCAGGGCGGGGCCAATTTTGACCCCAGGGCTTTTATTTGAACAAACTTGGTAGACACTCACTAGAAGATGTTTCATGCCAAATATCTAAGCTCTAGCTCTTATGGTTTTTTAAAAGAAGATATTTAAAGTTTTTTCTTTTGGTTGCCATGGCAACCAGAGTTCTGCATGGAATTAAATTCTTTGAACAATTTTTAAAGATGACCACCAAAGGAACATTCCTGTGAAGTTTGGATGAAATTGGCTTAGTGGTTTATGAGGAGATGTCATTTAAAGTAAGTTTACGGACGGACGAAAAGCGATCACAAAAGCTCACCCTGTCACTTTGTGACAGGTGAGCTAAAAATCCAATCATGTTAAGTTCATCCCAAATGTTGCTTAAACAAGATCACCTAGACAGTAGTGACACTGGCTTGAAATGTTTCAGCAAATAATCATTGACCAATGTGTGTAGATAAAGTTAAATTTAGCTTTGTACTACATTCACTTGATTCAAATGAATGAATACCAATGGTCAGCAGATGACCTCTGAAGTGTTAATATAACAAAGGTCATGCCAAACAGAGCACAGTCACTAGCAACAGCTGGAAGAAGAGGCAGCCTGCTTGATTACCGATATTTCAGAAATCAATAGTTCAGGCTTTTCCAAAAAAGATGTATTTTACAATGAAGATTTCAAGAATTTGTAAAGAAAATTTGAAGCCAGTCAATAATGCGGGACCTGATCAGACTGCACCAATTTGCACACTGGCCTCTATACTATTGGCAAATGCCAATTACTTTCAGTTCAACCTAGGTATCATGAATAAATAAAATGCTGTAGATATTTTGGAAATACCATACTGGTTTAATAATATTTTATTATAAATTTCAAATGCATGTTAAAGATCAAGCAATCGGAAGACTGATGAACACATTCCTTGCATAATCCTTTGAGATCAGGTAAAGGCTAATGTGAAAAAGTAACTTTACAACAAAAGATTTGCTGAGTCTATGAAGCAATTCACATTAAAACTGATGTTTGCAATACATTACATAATTACAATTTGAATTGTGCAGGTTATTTCATATTTACATACAAACTACAGTATATCATGTATCACAAAAATATTAGATAACATTTCCTAGCAGATCAAATTTATAAATGACCACATAATAGTGGTATTGGTTTTCCTCTGTGCACTTTTGTAAAATGCCAAACAAGTAAAAATATTTTCAAATGATCTAGATTCTGAAACTAGAGCTTAATTAACCAACAAACATAAATAAATAAACAACACCGAAACCCACTGTATTAAAGAATTTTTTCAGTATCTGCATTACTGTAACAGGACTGTTTAATGAAATTTACAGTTCGTATCACTGAAACCTTTTGCCCAACTCTGCAGCATTTTTGCCCAACTATGAAATATTTTTGTCTAACTTTGTTTCTGTTTAGATTTATCATGGAGCGTGATCCAGTAAAACTTTAACCAACAGTAAGTTATTCCAATTGCACAATATATGGACGTTAACAATAATGGCAGAAATGATAGTTTATATGTTAGTCCGAGACAATGATGTATCACACTGTTATACAGTTCTAATGGCACTATTCCAACAATGTACAGCGACTCTAGTGTAGATAATAATGGCAGAGATGTGTAGCTCCAAGGTAATCTGAAAATATCAAAAGCAACTGTACAACATATGGTAATAGAAAATCAATACAAATAACATTATTATGACTCAATGTAGTTTATCAACTTGTTGAAATTTCGCCATTAAAACCAGTTTGAATTTGATTTTAGTGTCACAGCATTATTGCAAAATGATGATAAGATAACAGGTGTAAAGCTTCTAAAGGTGAAATATGCAACAAAAATTCTATAAAATATACAATCACACTGTTTTCATACACTTGTTGTCTTTTCATAGAACAATTTTTACAAAGAGTGTCTTTTGTTATTCAATGCACATGATTGTTTCTCACTATTCAGAATATAACATTCCATACCATTAACAAAATATGTGCCTGCTATTTTCAATAGGGGGTTTAGATACGATTCCATGCATGGGCTGCTCATTTTCATGTAAATTTGGGAGCATCATTGTATTTAGATACTTTGTTAACATCCTTATCACAAGACCAAACAAGAGCACTGCTAGGCAGAGCATTGTATGCCCGAAAGTGTTTATTTTACAGGGAATTCCCCAGGAATTTTTTTAAGCGCTACATTTTTTTAATAAGACGGGGGTGGGTGCGTGAGGGGGTCTTGACCCCCATACCGCGTGTCGAAAATTTTTGCCATTTAAGGTGTCAAGATACTGCTGTGGGCTGTTTTAAAACAAATAATGAAAGCTTTTCACTTGATAAACATTTTCTTAATTTTTATTATTTACTTTTTCCATTTCCAACAATTCAAATAAATAAACAATTATATATAAACACAAGTTCACAACATGTGATCAACATTTATATGTATGTGTGTGTCCCATTTAAATGAGTATATTTCAGTTGTTTTTTCTTCAATTAACATCATTAAAAGTGGCCTGTCTTCTAGGTTTGTTGTCCTTCCATGCCTTGACTGCCTTCTCAAAGTTGAAAGATTCTAATGGGGGTCCTTAAAGGGAGACGGCAAGAAGATAGTTTAGAACTTTAAGAGAGACAATTCCTGTTTTTCAGTCTAACTCTCTTCAGGCAGCTGAATCCTTGCTCAAAATCTGAAATTAATACATAAAAGTAATCATTTATGTTAACCTCATGTCTTTTATTTATATTGTTTGTTTGATTTGAAAATTTAAAAACTTCCAGCCTGTTTAAACTTAACTAAGTAAAAAAATTATATTTGAAATGTTGAAAAACTTCTAGCAAAGTGTTACACATCTGCAACTGTCATTGGAATTTCATTAATGTTCAAGAATGAATGAATTTAATAATGCTTACCTGCAGTAGAGGTTGGAGGAGGATACCTACAGCAGCAATTCTGTAAAGAGCTGGATGACTGGTAGAAAGGTTGCCAGTAATCCAGGTCATGGTCTGGTCGGCTGACTGATCAGTCCCCTCTAGACTGGCGCGTACCTGGTGCCAGTGGCTGCGGCACTGCTCCATATCTACACCAAAGTGCCTGGCCAGCTCCTGTATGTCCTGACAAACCAATGCTAAAGGGTTAGGACAGTAGATTGCACTTCACAAAGCTGTCCATGAACAGGCTCGATTAAAAGAGGGCCTGCAAAGTTAATATTTTTTTCATTTTGGGGATTCACTGAACAGAAACAGATTACAAGACATTTTAATTAAAAAAGAAAATGACCAATTGGCTGTCACGAAGTGGGATTGTTTGATGTAAAGTTTTTGTTGTTGTTTTCACTCATTTGCAAGTTGATAATGAACAGTCGTAAATGTTTTCAATGTTAAAGTAGCCATCAACCAAATTTATTTCTGAATATCTATGCAGTTTAATCAAAGATTAAAAAAAGAAAAACAAGAGCCGGTTGAACCGGGTGATGCTCCCCGAATAGGTTTTGGACACAGGAAGGTATACCTCTTGTAGTGTCAGAGTTATGTCACAGACTAAGTTCAAAGTATAAAAACAACCCAAATGTTGTGCACGACACATTGTCTCAATATGGTGATCATTTCTGTGAAAAAGTTGTAAAATCAGACTTCAAATAAGGAAGTTATGGGCTAGACACAATTTTGCTGCAAGGTCATGCTGTGACCTTGACCTTCAAGGTAGCACCCCAAATGATGCATGTGACACGTCGATTCAATATGGTGATCATCCCTGTGAAATAGTTGTTAAATCCGACTTCAAGGAACGAAGTTACTGGCCGAACGCAATTTTGCTGCAAGGTCATGCTGTGACCTTGACCTTCAAGATAGCAACCCAAATGTTGCGCGCAACACATCATCTCAATATTGTGATCATTCCTGTAAAATATTTTTAAAATCTGACTTCAAATAACAAAGTTATGGGCCGGACAAGATTTTGCTGCAAGGTCATGCTGTGACCTTGACCTTCAAAGTAGCGACCCAAATGTTGGGGGCGACACGTTGTCTTAATATGATGATCATTTTTGTGAAATAGTTTTAAAATCCGACTTCAAATAACAAAGTTATGGGCTGGACATGATTTTTCTGCAAGGTCATGCTGTGACCTTGACCTTCAAAGTAGCGACCCAAATGTTGCGTGCGGCACGAAGTCTTAATATGGTGATCATTTCTGTGAAATAGTTTTAAAATCTGACTTCAAATAATGAAGTTATGGGCTGGACAGGATTTTGCTGCAAGGTCATGCTGTGACCTTGACCTTCAAGGTAGCGACCCAAATGTTGGGCGCAACACGTCGGCTCAATATGGTGATCATTTCTGTGAAATAGTTTTAAAATCCGACTTCAAATAAAGAAGTTATGGACCGGACACGATTTTGATGAAAGGTCATGCTGTGACCTTGACCTTCAAGGTAGCGTCCCAAATGATGCGCGCGACACGTCGTCTCAATATGGTGATCATTTCTTTGAAATAGTTTTAAAATCCTACTTCAAATAAAGAAGTTATGGACCGGACACGATTTTGATGCAAGGTCATGCTGTGACCTTGACCTTCAAGGTAGCGACCCAAATGTTGCACGCGACACGTCGTCTCAATATGGTGATCATTTCTGTGAAATAGTTTTAAAATCCGACTTCAAATAACTAAGTTATGGGCCGGACACGAATTGGGACGTACGGACGGACGGAAGGACGGACAGACGGACGGACGGACAACCCGACGACTATATGCTCCCCCGAAATTTTTCGGGGAGCATAAAAAGCGAAATGATCCTGAGACAGTTTCAACGACATTGCTCACAAAAAAAAACTCTTAAAATTGATAGTGAACTTGGCTTCCCTTATTCATGTTAGACATATTATTTTTTGAAATCTTAATACTATTACTACAGTACTGCTTAGACGTAACGATCATAAGAAAGTGATAGATGAAATTGAACATTACACTTATATCAAGACAATTAACCCATTCATCCCAAAATATCAAACTGTTATATCGCATGTCAATTAATGCTAATTATATTATCAAAGCAATAAAAGTTATTACACCTACCTGAAACATGTAAATATCACACATGCCGCGGTTAAATTGCACCCATCTCAATACACGGTAATTGACAACACCTGAAAGTGCACCAACAGTCGTCTGCAGACATCGATGACAGGTGTCTGTGACGTCACACAGTCTAAAGGCAATCAGTGTATCGGGTTGTGTATACGCCTCGGGTAATTATCTACACCGGACATGTATATTGGCTTGTTTATTTGGCTAATTGGGGTTAACTTATAGACACAAAAGAAAGGGATATCGGTCATTTTTTAAAGCGCTTTGATAATTTTAAGCGCATCGGGATTTTTTGTTCTGAAATTTTAGCGCATCGGTGCCGATGCGCTAAAAGCGCCTGGGGAATTCCCTGATTTTAGTAAGGATAAAGCATTTGTAAGACATGGGAATTAAATAAAGTATTACCTCCTTCAAAAACCAATCTTCCTTAATAGCTGAAGAACCTTCATATATATATATACACTTGGTGTTTCCAAAGCACCAAAGTCAAGTTGTTATCTTGTTAGTAAAAATGCAGTGACGGATGGACGGAAAAATGCCAGGGTTATTACATAATACGATCGTATAAGCAAATTTTTTAGGGCATATAATTTATATACTCAATATATCATCCTTTGACCGTTGTAAAACTGTTAACAATATTAAGGTCATTTGATATTGACCTTGTGACCCAAATATAGATATGGATATTTTATTCAATATAGGCATCCTATGATGTTTGAACACTGTAAGCCAAAAGGACCTTGTGTTATGCTCCAAAAAGCATAATTTTCAATGTTAAGGTCATTGTGAACCTGACCTTTGATCTTATGACCCTAAAATCAATAAGGGCCATGTATTGGACATGGCTGTTCATCCTATAAAATTTTACAGCTGTAGTTTGATTAATACTTAAGTGAATGAGCGGAAACTTTTTTTTAGTTTATAGTGACCTTTGACCTTTTGACCCCAAAATCAATAGGGGCCTTCTACCCAATATTGACAATCATCCTATGAAGTTTGAACACTGTGGGTCAAATGGAACTTAAGTTATGCTCCAGAAACCACAATTTTCAGTGTGAAGATCATTGCGACCCTGACCTTTGACCTTATGAACCTAAAATCAATAGGGGTCATGTATTGGACATGGTGTTCATCCTATCAAATTTTTCAGCTGTAGGTTGATTAATACTTAAGTTATTGAGCAGAAACCGTTTTCAGTTTTAAGGTCATAGTGACCTTGACCTTGGACCTTGTGACCCCAAAATCAATAGGAGTCTTCTTCCCATTATGGACAATCATCCAATGAAGTTCGAATGTTGTGGAGCAAATGGAACTTAAGTTATTGCTCCGGAAACTGTTTTCACTTTTAAGGATATAGTGACATTGACCTTTAATCTTGTGACCCCAAAATCAATAGGGGTCTTCTACCCAATATGGACAATCATCCTATGAAGTTTTAATATTGTGGGTCAAATGGAACTTAAGTTATGCTCTGGAAACTGTTTTCACTTTTAAGGTAATAGTGATCTTGACCTTGTGACCCCAAAATCAATAGGGGTCTTCTACCCAATATGGACAATCATCCTATGAAATTTGAATATTGTGGGCGAAATTGAACTCAAGTTATGCTCCGGAGACCAAACTGCTGACGGACAGAAGGATGCCAGGGGGTATAACATAATATCCCCGAAATTCTTTCGGGCATATAAAAATATAGGTAAAGTTAAAATCTTACCTAAATATATTAGCTATTCCTGTAAATGCATATAATGAAGTAAATGCCAGGAGACATATCTTTATAGGTGTCTCTGAAAAAAACAAAAATCACTGTTACTTTTATCCCTTACTAGTTACTTAGCAACACAAGATCTTAGCTTATGTACATTTGTAAGGTGTATAGACTGACATGATTTAAAAGCATAAACTATTAGTATAGAAATCATAAAGATTATAAATAAAATTAATAATCCATTTAATACTATAGTGCCATGTTTTATTATTCTATGATTGAAAACATTCTGCAATAATTTGTTCATTTAGAAATTAAATGGTTAGAAAATGTGTCCATTTCTAAACAAAAGCATGAAATTTGTGAATAAATTATAGGGTCTGTAAAAGGTCTTCTACTAAGCCAAGTTATTATCATAAACTGCTAGATTTAGTAAAAGAAAGTCAAACTAATATGATTAGTTCCAATTTGAAAAATAAAGCAATTTAAACAGCTCAAAAGGAAAGACTTAGTAGTGACTGTAGCTGTTAGAAATGTTTCATTTTTTTCATTAGTGTCTTACTTAACTTAGTTGTTGACCTACTTTTTGTTCACAAGCCCTTTGTTTTTCCAGATAGACGTGGCATTTAAAAGAAAGGTTGAAAAAATGCTATGGAAGGCAGTTAATGTGAACTAGATTGTCAAATATTTTCAAATTTATGTCTTTTTTTCATTGGACAAAGACTAACCACAGTTTGATCTTTAAGTTGCACCTTTATTCCATTTTACATATTTTTTTAACTATAATAATATATCTTTAAAGGAACACAACTTCCAATTAAAAATACAGAACATAATTAAAATAGTAAATATATTGTTAACACATAAATTAATATTATCAGAATAAGGCACTATCAAACCATTTAATTACCTAAAATGTGTCATGTCAATAAATAGCTTTTTCCTCATCAATAAATGGTTTGAGATATGGTGATAAAAAAGTAATTTTTGGAAAAAACAAAAATATAAAGCGACTTTTTATACATTTCTCAAAATCTTGGGGTTTTAGATATTTGAAACTTGGTTTGCTCATCTACAGCCCTACAGCTTTAAAGCTTGCACACAAAATCTTTACAAAACTTTGACGCCTACATGACTACAACTTGAAAAAGAAATCTAAAAAAAAAACATCCTTAATAGCGCAATTGAAAATAGTAAAATGCTTGCTTTAGTTGAGCTTGTTATTGGACAGTAATAGTATGTGAGTCAACGCTCTCTAACACAGGCTGAAACACAATGCTTCAACATGAAATACTAAAATTGTGAATTCATAAACACCATACAAGATACATACCAAACTGTGTAAATAATAAAGGAAACAATGAGTAATGACCAATGGTAGACATGATAAGATAGATCTGAGCATCCTTCTTTTTATCTATTGCCAGTAAACTGAAATAACAAAAACAAATCATTAAATAAAAGTGTACATTTTACAAGTAAACTTCATCTTGGAAATATCCAGTATTTGTCTCTGATATGGAACCTGCTGGTAACATATCACATTTAAGTAAAATTATGCCATTCCTAGTGTAAATAGTGGCTGTGCAGGTTAAAATTCAAAATAACTACATTTTGCCTAAAAGTTGCTTTCAATCTTACAATTTAGTTTGCATGAATTATCAATAATCTATAGGAATCTGTTTTTCACAATATTTTTTAACACTACACTACCCTGTTTGAAAATGCAAAATTATTTTTTTTTGGAAGGGTTTTACATCGCACTAACAGTTTTGTCGACTTTCCAGCTTTAATGGTTTAGGAAACTCTGAGGTGCTCTTCTGTGCATTATTTCATGCACAAAAGGCAGCTGACGACAACCCGGCCTTCCTTTAGCTAGCTGGATAGCTTCCTAACATGGAATAATCCAAAGTCCCTGTCAGGATTTGAACCCACAACAATGAGGGGCAAGTGATTTTAAGTCAACAACCTTAACCACTCTGCCACAGACAACATTCAAAGAAACTATTTCACTCACCTTAGTGGAATTATAATCATAAGAACTGCTTTTTCGTGAACATGCCAACCAAACATGAATGATCCAAATGCACATAATGTTAAAGCTCGTAGGAAAGTCTGTCCACCTCGAGGTCTACTCCATAAGGTATATAATGCTGGCTACAAATAATTATAATATTACACTGTATTATAAAGTACAGATGGCTAGATTTATTTTATAAGAATAATATCTAATATTTCTAAAACAAACTTTCTTTTTAACTCCTGCTGGAACCAAAGTAATTAGCTTTTGCCACCAATACAAAGCCAGGACATGCTTGCAGTCATTTTCTAATCAGACTCCGCATGTATATTGGTGATATATCAACTTTTGTATTTTACAGTGACATTATGTTCATTTTTTCATAGTCATAGTTATGCTTAATGACAAAGATGAACTTTTATAATGGTGAATGACCAACACTTGATCTAAAATAATGAAAATACTGCTCCAATCTAAATTGAATGTTACATGTAAATTGCAATGCATATTTAAAGTACTTTCCTTAGCCTATGTGACTTGCTTATCTTTCTTACGAATAAAATTATAAAACTGAAAGGAATTATGTCAAAATGTACACTTATTATGACTTTAACCTGTTTCACTCATTATATACCCTTTAATGGGCTTAATGTCCCTTTAATACTGAAATCCCTTCAACTTTGAATGGACTGTTCCAAATTCAAAGCAGGGCAAGTACATTACAGAAAATTAAGGGACACAAATAAGAATTTATTTCAAAGGTGATCATTACAAATTGTCTCTTTTAAAAAATAAATATGTGTCTTATTTTTTTTTTAAATCGCAAATCTAACCAGATGTAGGTAAATAATCTAAAGTAATAAGAATGCATCAAAATAAAGAAAGGAAGATTTCTACATAAAAAGATTCCTGAAATGACATACCAACATGGAGACGGCAGATAATATAAAGGTAACAAGAGGGGGTATTGAAGGCAATACTATGTGCTCAAATTCTTGTACCAAACCTCCAGTCATAGATGCCGACTGGTTTCCAGCTTCTATCAATCTTAGTCTGGTTCCTGAAAATAGAGAAAACAAATGAAAACAAAGACATGAAATAATACAAAAATATGCTCAATTTTCTGAAAGAAATCCCTAGCCAAAAAAAAAAACAACAAAAAAAACCCCCGTCTGATTCTCCATTTCAATCACAAATTAGCATGATTCCTTAAGATTTACTCATGTAAAAAAATTGATTTTTTTTTCTAGATGACCAAGTTATGTCAACAGTTACATTCTGAATAATTAAACCTTAACCAGGTGGATTTGTCCAGCTTTGAAACTGGAACAGTTCATTTAATATCTGAGGGATATCAATATTAATTATATCAATTAAAATACACAAATTGAACAGCCAGCTGTATAGAGCCTGGTCAGGACCGACAGATTTGTATTTATAGCTAAAGCTAATCACTTCCTGGCCTAGCAAGATAATGGTTAAAATGTTTCACTACAATTAAAATTTGTGACTTTCCACATTATTTGAAGAGCTAAATTAAATGATTTCATTTTTTATCAAACAATAACAATAAAGAGATGATTATTACTTTAAGAGGATAAAAAAGGCAAGTCTATTTGACATATCAAATACAAATGTACAAGACTTTAAAAACCTACCTGCAACAGCAAGTGTTTTATCAGCAATGTTGTAAATTGCCCAGAAGTTTGGTGCCCAGTATGCATGACACAGACCTCTCTTAAAGGGAAATAACCTTGACAAAACTTGTGGCACTTGACCCTAAAATATTAAGGTAAAAGAAAACCCACTGAATAACAATAAGATAAACCCTTAAGTTAATGAATTTCTAAAATTGACTTGTCTGGCTTTCATTATTCTGGAACTAACCATTACCAATTTTGGGGATATCAAGATGAAAATATACAATTAATCAGCCACCAGTATAGGGCCTGGTCTGGCTGTATGGATGTGCAGGCTGGTCTGGCTCTCTACTGGAAGCAAAGACTTAACAACTTTTGGCTCCGGCAAGATAAAGGTCAACACACTTTTATTACAAGATTTGTCGGTAATCATATTTCAAATAAAGGTAAGTAATTTCATTTTCAATGATTATTTTAATAAAATAAACTGCTCATTAATATCGTTCTTATTTTCACATTTATCTTTAAATGTTATATTGAGTGACTCATTAAAATTTGTTATAATTATACATCTAGCTTACTTTTAATTTCTTACAAAATGTTTATTACAGTAATGTGATTTAATTATGTGTTTAAACAAGAGTTGTCATAGAACAGCGTGCTTGACTATTCTCAGTGCTTGATAGTAAAACAAGAGCCTGGATAATGTTTAAAAAGGGCAATAATTTTGTCAAAATCCAGGTTAGAGTTATTGGCCTTGGACACAGTCCTCCTTTTATGATTTCATATGATTTCCCTTTCGTAGATTTGGAGATGCCAACTTGCATGCAAAAACTTAACCAAAGTGTACTGACAACAACAGGGCGAGTACTATTGGTCTCCTTTTCTTAAAATTTACAAGTAAAAAAACAAGTTCAAGCAGAATAAGAATAGGGGAAGTATATACGCAATTATATAATAAACTTACCAGAATTATAAATGGACCAAAAGAGAGAGTAAATACACCTACAACAATTATACCCAGTCCTATCAATCTAAGAGGTGAGAATGATCTCCATCTTAAACTTCCATCTGAAAATATACAAATCATTTCAGTTCAGTAGTCTTATTCATATATCTATCATTCTTTATACAATATCTTAATATTAGCCTTGTTAGGTATAGTAACAAGATATAGAATATTTCATATGGTTCACTATTGACATACAAATAGCATTAGAAGAATCATTAGGGTATGTGTTATGTTTTTAAATAATTTATCACACACCCGTGCCGATTTTGCGACTCCGTAAATATGGTATTGCACGGCCGTGCATATATTTTGACGTGACGTCATTAGCGTTATACAAACATAGTGTAAAGAGGCGCTAAATGTTAGCGTTATACTTTAGGCGCGTCAATGTAAAATGACTCTTATTTCACTTTAAACGGTCTTTATTTTGGGTATGTGATAAATAGAATATTAAATTCGTGTAAGTTCAACACTGAATTTATTGCATTCGTTGAATAAAATAATATTATGCTCGCCAGAGGCTCGCATAATATGATTTTATTCAACTCGTGCAATAAATTCAGTATTGAACTTACACTCATTCAATATCCTCTATATAATAACAAATCCTTAGTTACTTCAATATAAAGAATCATGGTAACATCAAAAGGAATCTGCAATTTTCATGTAATTTTGTTGTGATAATTGCTTCTGAGGGATCACCCTTTCTCAAGATCTTCAGTAACACTTGTACATTTATAGTGCTTAAATAAAGTTTTGTTTATCCGTTTTAGATTTTAGGTCATATCTTAACAGGGAGTCGGTCCACCTAAGTGGCTTTACCGGATAACTTACCAGATCCCACATGATTTCTGAATCAGCTATGAGAGACAAATGACCATTAGACTCAATGTCTAAGATCAGTTGTTATGGAGAAATTTCCCTTTGCCCAGGGATTGAACCAGCCACCCCTGGATTATACATCCAATGTTTTCCCTATTAAGCTAAGCACTAAAGTATAGTACATTTTGTAAATCAAAGTACATGTACCAATTATCAATTTTAAGCTGTAAGTTTTTTAGAATGACTAGTTATTTTTCAACCTTACCTTCATTACTTGTAAATACATAGCATCTGAGGAGATATATGAAGTATGCTGGTGCTATGTATAGAAAGATGTGCTTGAAATTGAGTAAAACTGCAAACCAAAATGCTGCCGCCATGTTATGTCCCTGACAAAAAAAACAGATGTTAATATATTTAGAATGTTTATTACTTTGTTTCTTACACAGATTTTTATTTTCTGATACCGTATTTTCTGGACAAAATGTTGCTGTACTGTATAGGCCACACCCTTCTAAATCATCATTTTAGATCGCTCTGGCACATAGGCCATTGCTGATAAACCTTATAGGCAGCTTGAGCTTATAAGCTGCATCCCTGAATATTTCTTTTTAGTGCATAGGCCACAGCCTTTTGTCTGGTCAATATAGTAGTAAAAACTAGGATTATTCTAACAGTTCGGAGAAAATACATATTCTTCCCTTCTTAGTATTTCCTTGCTGTATAAAATGTTAATACTTTTTCATCAATATTTCTATGTAACTTTCGCAATTTCAACAAGTATATCATTATAAATAAAATGTAATATTAGTCAAACTAATATCAAATTATCAATTAAAATTAATCATATAATAACAATTTTATTTTAAAGGGGCAATACAATTAGGCAAGCCCAGTCTTCCCTATGTGCCTCTGCATATATAACATAGAACCTGGTATGTGATTTAGAAATGTTTAACATTGTCCCTCTCACCTGTTAATATTCGAACCACTGGACAGTAACAGCTATTGACCATAACAGGAAAACCATTTGTAACTGGGAAAGGATATGTCTGATGTAATTAAAGTTAAGGGCCACTAAATACATAGTATAGATAATATTCAATTTTCATTTCTTGACTTATCAAGTCCTGTCGAAATGTAAACCATGTAGGTTTTAGAAAGTATTCAAATTCAAGTAAAGGTTTGATCTTTTAAATGATTATAGGGAGTAATTCAGTAATCAATAACAGTTTTTTTTCATTTTCTGATGAATCAGATATATTGAAATTTTTCTTACATCCTCGGAAACACTGGAAATTTTATCGGTGGCCAAACAAGACGTCACGCCAACAAAAAAAAAAACCGATTTGGCTAAGGGTCAAGGGAGGATATTTTAATTCTTCAGGGCTGGAAAATAACAACAGTTATTTTTAACAGAATTTTAAACTGATGATATGGATCGCCAATCTTCCCTCGGATCATTTTGAAATTTAAACATTGTATACTAGAGCTGGTATAAGGAAGGATCACCCGCTCAATAATTTGATAAGACCAAAGTTTGTGTGAGTAAGATAGCAGCTAGAATCAAAGGAGCGCGACTGTAAAAAATCCTCCATGTTACCTCCCAAACGTTCTTCCGTTTAAAACTTGAGGAAATAAATTGTATATCCTGAAATATATAGTAAAAGTAAGCCTTCATACCCTTTTCAAAAAAACAAAAAAACAGATACACGAGCTGTCCAGTAGGACAACTTGCCCACTATTCTCAGTTGCTTTTATAGTAAAACAAGATTCAATACAGAATTTTCTAAGTTCCG
>NW_026860642.1:0-44855 GCF_026571515.1 Ruditapes philippinarum | reverse complement strand
TAAATATCACTTTCAATATTTAAATATAACAAAGCGGGGGTATGGGCTGGTAGTTTACAATCCATATCAACAAGATAAGTGCACTTGAGTCTTAGTAAAGTTATAATATATGCCTGTGTTTTTCTCATACTTCAACGATTGAGGTGTTGATGCTTTTTGTGATGAAAGCAAAGATGATTATCATTTTGATGATTTAAGTAATGAGGATAATGGGAGGTGTGTAGCTTTTGACGGTGCTGAAGATAGAGTTTCTTAAATAAATAACTCAAGTATAACGCAGAGACGAGATAAGGGTTCTTTGTTCTTACTTTTCAAGTCCTGATCGACAATGTACGATAAAGAAGATTTTTTGAGAGTTTTCAATTAGTTGATATGAACCGACGTATTTATGCCTACAGTGTGCATGATTTTCTATTTGTTGAACTTGTTGAAAGTCCGGTAGTGTTATAAATTTGGTTGCGAAACATTATCTACATAAGTTTAAGCACGTGAAAATTTGAGTAGCTAGATATTAATGTAAAGTATTCTATTCCCCAAGCGTTAATAATTCTTATAAACAAGTTGAATCATGTTCAGTATTACATTATAAGAACAGCAAGTCCATAAAATTATCATTTATATTATATATTTAGACTTTAGGAACTTTGATCACAACTGAAATTGAAAAAAAAAACATATAATACTTTATCTTTTTGATGTTATTCAAAACTTGTAACATTGTGCATTTAAACCTTAATAAAATCAATCAATCAATCATATCAAATCCTAGCTGTTAATCAATCAAACATATCACTAAATAGATAATAATAAAATGCATTGTTTCATTCACATATTAATTATTGTCATTGTAGTGAGTTTCAAACTGAATACTATTTCATACATACATAAAATATTTTATACTGTCTGTCTAAAGTTATCTGTATAAAGGAAGATTCTTCTACAGGTCAAACTTTCATATTGTAACATGGTCAGCGATTGGCTGAAAAAAGTGCTCGGAAAACTGTAAGATTCAATTGAAATGAGGTGATTGGAAAATTAGATGTTTTTAAGTATGAAAACTAATTCAGAAACTAAGTCTACACATACATGTATTGTTTTCTTAAGAAAATGAAATATTTCATAATTCTCTTTGATAATTTGTGACTTGGATATTTGCATTTATAAAAAGTGTATGTCAGTCCTGTGATCGGCAAAAAATTTCAATGAAAAGGGGGTAATCCTCTTTGAAGTCATTTTGCAAAAGATTTGGTCGGGAACCCCAATATCACAAGTTTTTTTTTGTGTCAGGCATTTCATTCTCCTAGAATAATCACCTCTTTCGCACGAAAACTCAATTTCAAAGTAGGATTTGGGACAATTTCTCAAACTGTAAGTCTATGAGAAAATCGATATGGAAGTCTGACCTTCAGTAATGAAAATAATGCAAAAAAAAGTTCACATAGCAAACCCCGTTATATTGAGTTCGTCCTTGAGAGATAATGTATCATGCAACACATCACGCCCCGTATCACAGGCTTAGATGGTATTAAATACATGAACATAGTTGTTCGCAAACTTTGCTTCTATTTGCACATATTTTTAAAAGCAGATCATTGGTCCTCGGCGAACAAATTTTCTCTAATAAATTGTCGCGATTACGGTAAATCATAACTATATAGTACTTACCCACAAAGATTGAATTCGTTCATTTTAGGACAGTGAAAGTTTCTGATAATACGTTGACAAAGTTTCATTGAATTGAATCAATTTAAAAACCAAATAACAAACAAATTTAGAAATGCAATAAAATACATAAAACAATTGTATCATCGTCTTTACCGTGAACGAATGTATCACATTTGATATACAAATAATAAATGTTTTGTTACTCGTTTTTCTTTTTCCATGATATGTATAATTTCATATGAGCCGAACAATTCACGCAATTGCACACATTTGAATGCGTTAAATAGTAAAAGTAATGAGAAAAATATATTTCTACAATAAAGTATACGGGTTTTCTTTCAAATAAGTTATGTTTTCAAGTAAATATATTCATAATATGTGAAAGTGTATACATTGGTAGCATTTACTTAAGAATTCAAGATTACATACTAAATAACATTAATTGTTAAAAATATGATATAAGCAGAATTGATTTCTGTTTCGATTATTCCAAATTGTTTACGTTTACATACGAGTAATTTTTGAAACAATTAACCGTTTCTCTGATTGTTTGATTGATTTTTTTTTAACAAAACACCATTCAATGCAGTAGGAAGGGAAATTATCTGCACAAGTTCCATTGCAGCAAACAAGCCCAGTATAAAAGTTAATTAAGTATTAAGTTTAGACCTCAGCAGGGCGTAGGGTTCCGATATACACCATCAACTTGTAGATGTTTTTTACAATTTTTTCACAGCAAATACAAAATTTGTAATGCCAGACTGTTATTTCTATGTTTTATGACTCAATTCATGTTCCTTTTCTATTTAATTAAAATTCCCTCCAAAAAATCCCTAGCAGGAAATTAAGGACATAAGTATAAGTACTGGAATACTGTGAACTTAGTGCTTTTATGGTTGTTAGTTGGGGTGGTGTTCGGTGTCGTTGCAGGGCCCTGAAAAATTACTCTTAATGTTTTAATTTTGGTTATAAACAAACTCAGGAATTAAATTTAAGATGTGTCAGTGAAGGGATTGAGTTGGGGAAGGATTTCCATAAAACAATCATTTACTTCTAGAAAAAAATGAGCTGAACATCCTAAGTCTGTTCTTTGTTCTAGTCTTACGACGGAGATTTCTTGTCTGCATCAGAAATGATCCCAAGAAGGAAATTCCTTTATCATTTTGACATATTTGGATCTGGAGTTTCATTTATTACACATATGAGCCGCGTCACGACAAAACCAACATAATGGGTTTGCGACCAGCATGGATCCAGACCAGCCTGCGCATCCGCGCAGTCTGATCAGGATCCATGCTGTTCGCTATCAGTTTCTTTACTTGTAATAGGGTTTGTAAGCGAACAGCATGGATCCTGATCAGACTGTGCGGGTGCGCAGGCTGGTCTGGATCCATGCTGGTCGCAAACCCATTATGTTGGTTTTGTCGTGACGCGGCTCATATAATCAGGTGATAAAATCACTTGTCATCGTTTGGAGGATTGTACCAGAAAAATTACAAATAGAAGATGTGTTATCCTGTAAATCTTGTAAAATGTATTTGCTTGTACATGTAAGTTTTACTTGGTGTTGTATCTCTTGTACTTCTATATCTTACAGTCTGTTGAGGCTCTATTAAGGAATAAGACAGTATAAGATTTAAAATGATAAATACCACTTTCAATATTTTATTGACAATGTTTAAAATAGAACAAAGCCGGGGTATGGGCTGGCAGTTTGCAATCCATATCAACAAGATAAGTGCACTTGAGTCTTAGTAAAGTTATAATATATGCCTGTGTTTTTCTCATACTTCAACGAACCTACATTAAACAGATATATTTTACTTGTGCTCAAGTGTTTTATTAGACCGAAGACAAGTTTTAGTCGTACTTCAGTGATTTATACGAGTCAAGATTTATGTGTTATTAGTACTCAAATGTTTTATTATAGTTCTCGTAACAATCTGAGACGAGACACTCGGAGTAAAATGTCTGTTAACAGCACTTCGACAAAATTTTCGAGCACTTTGATTATACTCGTACTTGTAGAGATATGAAAGTAGCTGACACAGAATATCGAAAATGATATGACATGTACATGTATCGTACAAAACCAAACGCAAAGTGTATGTTATCAGCTCTTTGACAAAATTTACGAGCACTGTAATTATATACTACTCAACTGTTACTAAGCACCATAAGTTAATTTTTATACTGTCACAAGTATAAAACAATTTTCTTTATCCCAAAAATATTTACTCTCAGACATATGGTGCTTAGCAAAATTTGAGTGGTACATGTATATTTGTATTTGTAGAGATATAAACTGTGCGACTTTTGATACTTTAAATACAATATGAAATTATTAACTAAGCAACATTTACATTAGAGGGTGCAGACAATTATGCATATAAATTATGTTGTACATAAAATGAACTGATATTCAGCACTTTACATATGTAGATCCTTATATGTTTTAACTCTTCATGACCTGAACATATATTGTTAGAGTTAACATTATCTGTCGACAACGGTTTTATAATCATGTCCTTCCAAAATGGGTTTTTATTGTTTGTATTTCTATTTCTGCGGGTTTGCACGATTTTCATATGGTCTGTTCTCAGTGGAGGATAGGTAATGTTGTAATTATGTTTTAAAGCAGTGAATTTGCCTTGCATTTTTTCTATATTTTTATTTCCTTGAAATCATTTTTCTTATCTGAAGACATGCAACTTAAATATGAAACATTTATTGCTTTTTATAAAAAGGTTTAAACATATGAATATCTGAGGACATGTTTGTCTATTTTACATTTCACCTTTCATGCAGCAAGCATTAAAAACGTCACAGAAGTCAGTATGCAATCGTCCCTATATCACATATAAATGTATGTAATATTTTTCTTGTTTGATATATTGTCACGATTGTCGTAAATAAGCACTATCAAGGGACTAGAATCTTTATTTACGACAATATTGCTGATATTTTACTTTTGAGGCAAAAATCTATTGTTATCTTGCATTTCAGTCATAAAAATCTGGAAAAGGTGTTATATTTCGGAAGCATTAATCACAATAAAATTACATGAAAATTGCAGACTAGGTTTGATTGAGTCTGTACATGATAATTTATTTACCTGTATGCAAATGTCATCATGTTTTCACCGAGGAATGTATGAAATATCAAAGGTGATAGTCGCATTGATTTGACCTAAAAAATGTTAAAGATATGCACACAAAAATAAATTCTTTTCAAATATCATCGCATGATTTTTTTCATTAACATCAGTGCACTTCAGAAAAGTGAATTCATGATTTTTTTCATTAACATCAGTGCACTTCAAAAAGGGGAATTGTGGGGATTTTGTATAATATGTAATACTTATTACAACCTTTGTTTTGCCAAATTTTTCGTATGGACCCGAGGGTTTCCGGGGTTACTGATATTACTACATATTTAGGAGGTCGAAGGCTAATCAAATGTAAAAAAACGATTGGTTTGGTTTTGAACAATGTTTTTAAACCCGGATTGCGAAACAAGTTCTTGAATTATATTAATCCTTTCGAGCCGTTTCCTGGAACCATCCATGCTGGTGTCTATGAAAAGTGTCGTGACCTTCCCCGCAAAGCCACCACCCCCCTTAAAAAACGTTTTCACCACATAATCTTTTTCTTATCTTTTTGGTTTATTTCCCCATTTGTTATTTAAGTGATGAAATTTTATATTTGATTTCACAGATTGAAAACAATAATCTTTCAGCTAAATTAAAGAAAGAATGAAAGCGAAATTAATAGTCGGAATAATTTATAGAAGCATGAAGTAAATAACATACAAGTGCATATAATGAAACGATTTGCATAATTCTTAATGCCAAATAAACTCTGTGCATCGAATATCTTAAGTAAAAAAGAATAATACGTATACATAAACATTTTATAAGGAAGAGTCCATCTTCAGTTTTTGTAAAAGAATACTAAATGTTCAATTAAATACGTGCAATGCAGCTGTTTATGGTGAGTTGGCTTGTTATCCTTTATAACTAGATAAGTTTTGGCTTAATTTTTTGCAAACAGTCAATATTATTCTTAAAGAAATGTATAATATATCTTTTAACGACTGTATAAATGGTAAGACAAATTGGCTTTCGGGTGTTAAAGATTTATTGCATTCGTGTGGTTTTATGTACGTATGGCAGAATCAAGGGGATTTATGTTGTAAACTGTTTTATTAAACGAATATTGCACGTGTCTGCTCTATAATCATCAGTTTAAATGCTTAATTTTATAATGTTTATGTTGTCCTATATGTACATCAGTATCAATACATATTACTGATACAAATCATTCATATAGATGACTGTTTTCATTTGTACATTTTGTGCATCAAACAACCTGACTGTAAACTGTTTGCATGCTATGCCTTTACTGTGGGAGATATAAACGTTATAAGTACTGATATCAATTTTAACTATTTTTAAAATGACTTGCATTATACTGTCATTTAAGAAAAGCTACATCATGACCAAGCATGATCAAGCCTTATTATTACGTGTATCAATTTTATTACTGAGATAGTTATTGAATGCAAATGGTTTATTCATAATCAAATATGTGCTTAAGCTGAATACATGTGTAGTTTTAAAAATAAGATTTCCCATTCTCGATCATATTTGAATCGATACTATATAAAACAAGCTATTACTTGCCTATCATTCATTGGCTAACAGCACTCAGCTTATCAGTACATTGATGGCGATATATAAGACGATTATTTGTACCAGAGGTATGGTTAAAAGAAGATGTTAATGGGTTTAATTGAATGATAAAAAAAATAATTATGTGTGTGATGATCATGTTAAAGAAATACCGCGGTTTTTAATCAATATCCTTAATTTCATACAAACATTTTGGAGAATTCAACCAATGTAACAGGGTAACTTTCATAACATAGAACATGGATTAACTAAGAACTGCTTTAGGTAAGATATTTTTTCATTTGTTTATACATTTGTAAATCATTATAAAGTTAAATACTTAATCAACTTTATAAGAAACAACATCACAAACCTTTCCCGTATGGAAGGGAATAACCGCCAGTTTGTCTTCTGTGTTGTTTGCATGTTTGATAAATTGCAATTTGAATTGTTTAAAATCCTTTCTTTAGGCGAACTTTTCTACAACATAGAATAAAATGTATGGTATTGTAGAGAAGAGTCATTATCTAAATCCTCCATATCAACACGCCAAACACACTCGAGGCAGGCAGTAAGGTCAAGGTCAAGTCAGCCTAAGAACCAAGGGTGATTGGGTGACCTGTCGTGACTAACTGAGCAGCGGGAGTGTTGTTTTAGAAAAAATGCATTGAATTAAGATGTCGTCGCATCCTACTACCAGCATTGTAGGATGATATATTATAAAAAGGCAGTCAGTCAAGTTACCGCTGATGACTGTTTAAACTGTCCCTTGTTTTCAAGTTGTGCTTCTGGGGTGAAACGGGGTTCTAGTTTTACCTTTTGACCTCGCAAGTGAGCGATCCACGGCCCTCTGGGCACTCTTGTTTTATCTTTTTCTTCATTTTACTTTTTATTTTATTGTACTATCGTTCAAAAGAGAGTAATAAACACGTCGCGCCTATTTTTGTAACTTTACTATTAATTATTTAAACACAGCTGTAACTGTAAAAGGTTGTCTGTAACCAAGGGTCAGAAAGGGAAAAGTCCATATAAGCAGAGCTTTAGATATAAACGTTTTATATATTATTGTTTACTTTCTTCACCAATATAGTTTTCATAGCCCCTATATGCTTTCAACGCAGTTAAATTATTTGTCATGAACACTGCATAGTTGTACTCTGATTAGTATACCATTACAGTAATTTCTTAAAATAGCTCAAGACCGCGCTTAGGATAGACCCAATAATGACAATGACTTTTTGTTTGGTTTTGATTTTGAAAAGAAGCTATCACGTAAATCTTTTAAACTTATAAATCATTTTTCAAGTATAATGTATTACATTTGTCAATAACGTCATAATTGAACAATGTAGGACCAATGTATACTTTTTGAAGAAACAAAGATCGATATCGTTGTATTGTTAATTTTTGTATTTTATTATAATGAAGGCATCTCAAATTTCTTTGACATGATCATAATTTAAAGCGACCTCGACCTAGCCTTCAAAAGTTATTGATGACGTTTTAAATAGATTGAATAGATTTGGCTGAAAACATAGATTATCGTTGAACGGTTTGACAGATCAATTGTGGTAAAAGATATATGAACCGGTAGGGGACTTATGGATTGCTTGCAATACTATGATAATTGCTTGTCATTTTCTCTTTTATAATTTTTTGAACATTTTTAAGTTAAACTTATGACGGTTAAGCAAAATTTGATGTACCTTATTTGTAACTGTCATTGAACAGATTGAATAGCATCATCGATTTTATTCTGTTTGAAACACTGAATTCCATTTGCGACCTTTTTAATGATGTCGGCTCATTAATTTATACATATAATTATGTTTTCTTCCAATTGTTCATTTTTCACCCTAATCACGACTGTGCTGTCTTGTCTTACACGTAACCTGTTACATGCGAATGTGTGTATAACTACATGTTCTAAAATATCATTGTCTGAATATGATTCTAGGGGATCAAAAATTCAGTTCGTTAAAAAAAAACACACAAATAAACAACAACTAAACAAAAACTAAAAGAAAAAAATGCCTTTACCCGAATTCGAACCAGAGGCTGTACACTCAAGAGCGAATACTCGATCATCACTTCGCTATTATGCTGAACGCATAATAATTAGTGTTAAAGATTTAGGCTATAAATAGTACAATTTTATATAAGAATTATCGGCACCCCAATTTGTCAATATTGATGAAAGGAATAGCGAATACGAGCGAATACGAGCTGTTGCCTAAAAGCTATACTAGTAAAAACATATCTGATAATAATCAGATTAATTCAAGGTGAGATAACACAGTACTCGTTACACAGTTATAATAAGCGCTTAAAATGTAATTTTACTAGTAAATAATGTGTTTTGAAGCTACAGAAAACAGGAAAATAAGATTCACGTTAATTATATCAAGTTATGTGCATTTCGATATATCTTCTGTTATTATAAATTTGAAATTAAAAGTAAAATATATCTGCCTATATTTTCAGGCATTGAATTGCTGCATTTTTATTTCTTTTTTAACAAGCACTGTCATCGTAAAGAGTATGAAAACAATTGCATTTATTTACTATAATTGTATCAAATACTACGCCTCCTTCGCAGCTCACTGAAGACACTCACGTTACTTCAGAAAGTGAGCGAAAGTGGAACATTCTACCGATGCGCAGGAGAGTAATCAAATACCTGAATACATATCTGAACTAAATTGAATTGCATCACACCTTTAAATGATAGTGAAAGATCCCTCTTGAAATGAAATAATATACTATGGCAATTTACATAATTATTTTTTTTCAGGCTTACCTCGGAGCTTAGCTTACAAGACATGCCAGTGTATATAATTTTTTAATTTGGAAGACACAAAGTTTGCAAGTAATGGCTTCTTATAGCCCTAAATTTTTAGAAAAGAAGTACAATAACTGGGTTAAATCTCAGTTAGCAGTGTTGTTTACTAAAGAAGGTATTGAACCTTTTGTTAGCAATGAAATCAAACAATTCCAATTGAAATGCTTAGATGATATATGTTACCAAAATGGACTATTTAATGGGACTTTGTGTTCAAATTGCTGTACGGCAAATATTATTAAATGTCCAACAAATACAATATGTAATGTTAGACGTGGAAAATGCAGTTATCATCGAAATGCTGCAACAAGGTATAATCCTGCCGGCTGCCCTAACAAGATATGTCATAATTTCACAACTGAGATACAGAATGCACATAGGTACTCTGGTCCATCTTACAAAAACACTGATGCTTCACAGTGGTGTAGTAATTTCTGGGAAGTGGCGAAATGCTTCATGCCTCCAGATGGGTACAAAGATAAAACATCTGCAGCAGAAACAGACTTCAATGGTATAATCAGCGTTATTCTCAATTACAAAGGCTTCCAGGGGAAAATCCATGAGAACCTGAACAATAAGAAGAATATGTTTGAGGAGGTAAACAATATTAAGATACTTTTTATGTAGACTTACGTTTGGTCCTTAGTTACCAAAAACAACAAATGTATATTTCAGTGATCTAATTTAAAGTAAGATACAACAGTATTGTATGATATATATAATACACTTAGATTGTTGTTATGCTTTCTGAAAATAAAGCACATTGTTTCATAGGGGAATGTCGGTTAGAAAGATTTGTAGGCGAGTATAAAAAATTTATTTTGCTCGCAACCTCTGTATTTTTAAGATTTCTTACTTTCTTTTAAATTTCAAACTTAATTTAACAGAAGTATTACCACCAAAGAGGGGTACTGGTACGTAACACTACAACATAACTTATACTCCCGGGAAAATATGACAACGACCCTTCGCAGACGGCAGTGGTTAATGCAACAAGCAGACAACTCCTCTAGCAGACCACTCCTCTATCAAACCACTCCCTTAGCAGACCACACCTCCAGCTTATAATGACATTTAAGCTCAACACAGCTCTTATCGTGTTTGTAATTCATTATTTATACAAGTCCTAGTAAGTATTATTTTACTACATGTATAACGTAACAGTTTCTCAGTAAACGTATATATTTTATACTCAAACTATAGGTTTTAGGTAAAAGTAAATTAGAATTTTTATTCAATTTTGACCAGGCAAGAGAAATTGGAAGAAAAGTACGACATTCTTCAACATTTGAAGTAGAGGATACAGATCTTCAAAAATACTTCAAACTATTACAGAATCTACTTTATGATCAAGTATATTTAGCTACAGACACGCATGCACAAAATGCTAAAAAGAAACTGACAGAGGTAAACATCTATTCTTCTTCTATTACTACTTACTACTAATTCTTACTACTACAATTACAACTGCTACTTACTTCTGCTACTTACCCCTGTTACTGCTACTGCTACCGCTTACAACACCACCACCATCACCGCCACTACTACTACCACCATTACCAACACCACCACTACCTCTACCACCACCACTACTACTACCACTTCAACCAGTACAGCAACCACTACCACCACTCCATCACTACTACTACTACTACCACCACTACCACTACTTATTCTAGTACCATTACTTTTACTTATAATACTACTACTACTACTATTACTACTACTACTACTACAACTATCACTTCCACTACCACCACCACAACCACCACCACAACTACCAATACCACTACAACTACCACTACCACCTACACCACTACCACCACTACTACTACTACCACCACTTCCACTACCACCACAACCACAACCATCACCAAAACTACCACTACCACTACTACTACTACAACTACTACTACTACTACTCATTCTTTTTCCTCTTAAACTTCTTATTCTTCAACTTCGTCTTCTTACTACTACAACTTCTTTTTACTACTACTACTTTTACAATTACAACTGTAACTTACTACTGCTACTTACTGCTGCTACTTACTACTATTACTAACTACTACTTCAATTAACCACCACTACAATAACAACTGCTACACACTACTGCTACTTACTACTGGTACTTACTAATACTACAACTACAATAAATACCGCTTCTTTCTAATGTTACTTAACACTACTACTACTAATTTACTAAAACTTCTACTACTAATACTACCACCACCACCACCACCGGCACCACCACTACCACCACTAGTACTACCACCAATTCCACTAGCACCAGCCCCACAACCATCACCAAATCTACCACTACCACTACTACTACTACTACAACTACTACTACTACTTCTCATTCTTCTTCCTCTTAAACTTCTTATTCTTCAACTTCTTCTTCTTACTACTACAACTTCTTACTACTACTACTTCTACAATTACAACTGCAACTTACTACTGCTACTTACTACTATTACTAACTACTACTACAATTAACCACTACTACAATAACAACTGCTACTCACTACTGCTACTTACTACTGGTACTTACTAATACTACTACTACAATTACTACCGCTTCTTTCTAATGTTACTAAATACTACAACTACTAATTTACTAAATCTTCTGCTACCACCACCACCACCACCACCACTACAACTACTACCACCACTTCCACTACCACCACCACCACAACCATCACTTCTACTATTTCTATCACCACTATCACTACCTATTCTAGTACCACTACTTTTACTTATTAAACCACAACTTCTACAACTACCACCACCACTTCCACTACCACCACAGCCACTAACACAATTACCATTCTACTACCACTACTACTACTACTCATTCTTTTTATTCTTTTTCTTAAACTTCTTTTTTTAAACTTCTTTTCTTCTTACTACTACAACTGCTTCTTACTACTTCTCCTTTAATTACAACTGTAACTTACTACTGCTACTAACTGTTGCTACTTTCTACTATTACTATACTACTACTTCAATTTACCACTCCAACAATAACAACTGCTACACACTGCTGCTACTTATTACTGCTACTTACTACTACTTCTACTACTACTACTATTAATTTACTAAAACTACTGATTTACTTAAACTACTAGTTTACTAAAACTACTAGTTTACTAAAGCTACTACCACCACCACCACATGTGTAGCTCACCAGGGTGAGCTATTAGTATCAAAGGAGGATGCTCCGACGTCCGTCGTCATGCGTCAACAATCGTCTTCTTCTCTGAAACTACTTAGCAGATTTATTTCAAATTAAGTCTGTAGCATCCATGTGACAGTCACACTTGAATTTGCTCATGTCATTTTAATTGGCCGCTTTTAGGGGTCAGCAGAGCTAAAAATAGAAAAAAAACCTTTAAACATCTTCTTCTACAGAACTAATTGTTGGATGATCACCAAACTTTGTCTGTAGCATTCTTGGGTAGTCTTTTATCAAGTTTGCTCATGTTAATTTAATTGGACCCTTTCAGGGGTCTCTAGGGCTAAAATAGAAAAATCTTTAAACATCTTCTTCTACAGAACTAATGGATGGATGATCACCAAACCTTGTCTGTAGCATTCTTGGGTAGTCTTTTATCAAGTTTGCTCATATGAATTTGATTTGCACCTTTTAACGGCCGCTAAAGCTAAAGATAGAAAAACCTTTAAACGTATATTTCTACAGAACTAATTGATTGATGATCACCAAACTTTGTCTGTAGCATTCTTAGGTAGTTCTTTTTATCAAGGTTGCTACTATTATTTTGATTGGCCCTTTTAAGGGGTCTCTATGGCTAAAACTAGAAAACCTTTAAACATTTTCTCCTTCATAACTTATTGATGGATGATCACAAAACTTTGTTTGTAGAATTCTTGGGTAGTGTTTTATCAAGTTTGCTCATATTAATTTGATTGGCCCCTTTTAGGGGCCGCTAAAGCTAAAAATAGAAATATTGTTAAATGTCTATGTCTAGAGAACTATTTGATGGATGATCACCAACCTTTGTCTGTAGCATTCTTGGGTAGTCTTCTATCAAGTTTGCTAATATTATTTTGATTGACCCGTTTTAGGAGTCTCAAGGGCTAAAAATAGAAAAACCTTTAAACATCTTCTCCTACAGAACTAATTGATGGATGATCACCAAACTTTGTCTTTAGCATCGTTGGGTAGTCTTTTATCAAGTTTGCTCATATTAATTTGATTAGCCCCTTTAGGGGCCTCTAAAATTAAAATAGAAATATGTTTAAACATCTTCCTATACAGAACTAATTGATGGATGATCACAAAACTTTGTCTGTAGCATTCTTGGGTAGTCTTTTATCAAGTTCGCTCATATTAATTTGATTGGCACCTTTTAGGGTCTCTAGGGCTAAAAATAGAAAAATCTTTAAACATCTTCTTCTACAGAACTAATGGATGGATGATCAGCAAACTTTGTCTGTAGCATTCTTGTGTTGTCTTTTATCAAATTTGCTCAAAATAAACCTTGCAATGTCTCTTTCTACAGAACTAATTAATGGATGATCACCAAACTTTGTCTAAATATATTGACATTCCAACACTGCAGTTGTTTCTGGTGAGCGACTCAGGGCCATCATGGCCCTCTTGTTTAATATTTGTTTTTTTTGAATTACATTACAATGTATTTGTTCATTTTATTTATTTATTTATTTATTTTGTATTTTTTATTTATTTAACTTTTTTAGCTCACCAGGGCCGAAGGCTCACGGGGAGCTATTAGTTTCAAAGGGGGATGCTCCGGCGTCCGTCGTCCGTCGTTATGCGTCAACAATCGTCTTCTTCTCTGAAACTACTTAGTAGATTTAATTAAATTTGGTCCTTGTGACAGTCACACTTGAATTTTCTCATGTCATTTCAATTGGCCCCTTTTATGGGTCAGAAGAGCTAAAAATAGAAAAACCTTTAAACATCTTCTTATACAGAACTAATAGATGGATGATCACCAAAATTGTCTGTAGCATTCTTGGGTAGTCTTTTAATCAAGTTTGCTTTTATTAATTTGATTAGCCCCTTTTAGGGGCCACTAAAGCTAAAAATAGAAAAAAAAAACTTTCGAACATCATTTTCTACTTTTAATAATTGAAAGATGATTACAAAACTTTGTGGCATTCTTAGGTAGTTTTGTATCAAGTTTGCTCATATTAATTTGATAAGCCCCGTTTAAGCTAACGCTTAAATGCCCCAGGTCATGGCATTTCTTGAAATTATTGTTTAAACATATTCTATTCTCAAATTTAATATTATAATATATTGACATTCCATCACTGAAAAGCAGTTGTTTCTGGTGAGCGACTCAGGGCCATGATGGCCCTCTTGTTTTACAATTTTATATTGTATATTTGTATCTTATTTATAATTACAGTTAGAAAATGACACTTTAGTCATTGGAAAAGATGATGTAAGAAAAATACTAGACGATGTGGCAAAGGCAATTCAAGACAAGATGAAGGCTGGATTAGATGGGCATTATGACAGAATTAAACTAGATATGATCAAAAGAAAACAAGAAGATCTTCTATCTCTTCAGTCACAATTAAAAGATGAAGCTAATGCTTCTGTTAAAAGATTGCATGAAGAACAGGACAAAGCAGTTGAGAAAATCCACGAAGAAGGAGATAAAGAACGAGCAGATCTGGCTGAATTAGGAGAGACGTTATGCAAAAGACTTAAAACAGCACATAAAGACGAGAAAGAAAAAGGATATATTGATTCTAAACAAAGTAAGTGATATAAATCACATAACTTCATTTGTTTTCTATATATATTACTAAACGTATTCCTTTGTACTTCACCCCTTACAACATATAACCATTGAAACTTCAGTTTTGCACAATATGATGTTCTAATATCATCAATTCATTATTTGATCCAACCTTTTTTCTTCTCATGTTCATTTCCTGAGTCCAGAAGTCTGTATCAATTCATATTTTACGCCATCTAGCATCGATTTCATCCCCCAAAAATATAATCTATTTCAAATTAATTTTATATACCACTAGCCTCGTTGTCAGTTTCTGTGTCAAAAACGTTCATATCAAATTCATATTGTACTCTAAGTGACTAAGTCGTAATAGACATTTTTGTAATACTGAAACGCCATAATTGTTGATCATGAGTATTTGTATGCCCCCCCCCCTCCGAAGAAAAGGGGGTATATTGTTTTGCTTATGTCGGTCGACCGGTAGGTCGGTCGGTGGGTGTCACCAGGTCGGTCGGTCTGTCTGTCCGTCCGTAGACCACATTGTTTCCGCTGATAATCTTGAAAACTATATATCACAAAGTCTTTTTGTATTTCACATTTTGATTGGGGATAACTAGTAGATCACCCCTATGGGTCACTACACTAAGTCAAAGGTCAAAGTCATAGTGATCTTAAATATTAGAATAGTTTCCGCTGATTATTTTGAAAACTATTAGTAACAATGTCTTTATATACCACATACTTATTGATCATAACTAGTAGATGACCCCTATTGATTTTGGGGTCATTATGTCGAAGGTCAAGGTCACAGTGACTCTTCATATTTCATGTAGTGATTGGTCATAACTAGTAAATGACCCCTTATTGATTTTTGGGCTACTAGGTCAAAGTCACAGACCTTAAGGTGACCTTAAATGTCAGAATGTTTTCCGCTGATTACATAGCAAACTTTTCATCACAAAATTTTATGTTTCACTAACTGATCGGTCGTAACTAGAAAATGACCCCTATTGATGTTGGGGTTACTAGGTCAAAGGTTAAGGTCACAGGGGCGCTGTATGTAAGAATGGTTAAGAATGATTATCTTGAAAACTATTCATCACAAAGTCTTCATGTTTAACATACTGATTACGAGTAACGAGTTAATGATGCCTATTGATTTTGGGGCTACTAGTTCAAAGGTCAAGGTCACAGGGGCGTTAAATATCAGAATGGTTTCCGCTGGTTATGTTAAAAATATATATATTACAAAGTCTTCATATTTCACATACTAATCGGTCATTACAAGTAGATGACACCTATTGACTTTGTGGTCACATGGTCAAAGGTAAAAGGTAACAGGTGCATTAAATGTCAGAATGGTTTCGGCTCATTATTTTAAAAACTATTTATCACAAACTCTTCATATTTCATATATTGATTGGCCAGATGATGACCCTCATTGATTTTGGGGTCAAATGTCAAGGTCACAGGGGCCTTAAATGTCAGAATTGTTACATTTATATGATAAAACAGTTGACTCTCGGTAACTCGAATTCCAAGGGACTGGGCATTTTACTTTGAGAGAAACGGAATTCGAGTAACGTGGATCTGTCGCCATTACGTTGACATTCGTACATGTATATACATGTGCCTGATTGAATGTGCAAAGAAGTAGGTTTGTTATTATTGATAAAGGCAATGCTGCAATATTTAACCGTTGAAATGATGGTAAATCACTTACAACTACAAATTATAAATGAACAAAAATATATTATTCAAAATTTAATACATGTATATTAATAGTGAAACATAAACACAAACATTCGTAGCAATGACATAAATGCAAGTTTGTCAGTATTCATCAGTAAAGCATATGTTTTTAACAAGCACTCATGACAATTCATTACAATAAAAGCACAATAACACATTTATTTCAACAACAATTTATCTAATGATCATCGGACGAAAATTAAAGTAGCAACTAATGTATGTAATATGGCGGAACATAAATTATACAAATGTCATTTACGTTGATAACACACATCAATTGTATTGTATTGTATCGATAACACACATCAATACCTAGGCTGTTATTTGCCTAACACCTTTCAGACTGGGACGAGTCAACTTTCTTTTTGACTTATTTAGAGTCAACTGTATATATTTTATTCCAGCTACTCTCCAAAAATGACAGTTTTCTTTCAGTTTCAGGTCATATTTTCTTTTCCATAACGGAACACTTCCATGTACCCATTTATAGCATGTTTCTATAACAAAATTACCAATAGTATGAGTCGAGGGCTAGAAAGGGCGGGGGGGCATATGTGTTGTTCGACATTTCTCGTCTTTAATTCAATTTGTTTTCCCTGAAACATTAGGTGGGAATAAAGTTCGTTAAACATTGTTGTGTACCATACTATTTCTAGCCAGCATATTTTATTACAATGCTAATACAAGATTATCAATGTCAATACGAGGGAAACATGGCAAATGCAGAAAAGGAAGGTCAATGCACGTACTTTTGCCAATACGAAAACGTTGATAGGAATTTAAAGAATGAAAGTCGCTATTTTGTTTCAAAAAATAAAAAACATAAACAATTAATAAAAATACAAAAGTCTTTTGACCAAATAACAGGTCAATATGAAATCATCCGATCACGATTATACTAACCATTCCCCAACGAGTCTGTCCGTCTTATTCCTCTACTTTTTGAAATTTTAATGCGTCATTTATCTGATGCTGATAGCATTGTTCTTGATGTAATGAACTTGTTGTTTAAGATTAATGTAGCACAAAAGTGAGTTAAAAATTGTGATGACAGTGTGTCCGCCTTTTGTCGATGTCCACAGTTTCGTAAAACAATTAACAGCTCTTTCGAAACCACTTGATGGATTTTGACCAAATATGCTGACATGATTCTTAGGTCGTCCTAAAAAGTGGTATAAACGGTTTCAGTCTGGTGCATTAGTAGGTTGCAAAAGATAAAAATAGACTTCAAATATGATCATTAAAAAACTTGTTCTCAGAAACATTAATACCTCGATCGTAGATATGTGACATGTAACATCGCCTTGTTGTCATTAACAAAGGATATATAAATCATGCTCATTGGATGAAACAAATATTTATTTGCCCCCATAAGGGTTCACCTAACTGATATAGTTAGTGTACACATAAACCATTTAAGTCATCGTTTGTGCAACTATAATTCCATAGCTTACATATTTGGCATGTAGCACTGCCTAATGGACATCTATAAATGTTATGTACGTCATGCCCCTGGGGTTAAAATATCCCACCTTTGTTTAGTGGTGTGACTTAGTTTACATATACTTAAATTATAAATCATCTTCTCTGGGTTTAAATATGAGATGAAGCATCATCTTGTAGCCAAGTAAGACACTTAGACCCCTTGACTTCTCGACGCTTAGGATATTAAGATGACTTCTAGACCCCTTAACACTCCTACCACTTTTTAAATGACTTTCCGACCCCTAGTGGCTAAGACATTTCGACCCCTCTATCAATATTTATACTTTAGAAGCCAAGATCAGTATTCGTACTTTAAAGACCCAGATATTCGAGAAATAACAAAATATTGAAAACTTTAAAACTTTAAGTAAAAAAAAAAACACATTGTTTTTAGTTTATTTAATGTTATGTTGCATCGCAAAACAATAGTTTTGTTTGTTATATTTTGAACTATACAGCAATGGTCGTGGTAGTGTTGGTAGTAGTTTTACCTCAAATCACATCGCATCGTTCCTGGACAGGCCTTTAAGCAGTTTTCTGGTAGTAGTTGCTATTACTTTCGCAAGGAACTGATAGCTTTTGAATAACCATCGAAATGATTTCAATATCAATCACAAAGATTTGACCTGCACAGTCAGTGAATCGTTTCCGACTAGCCCGATTTACAGTCTTTATAGCAATTGCTCAAGTGGTTCCGATCCGTTGAACAAATGAACAGAAACTAGTCTTTATCTTATTTTGTTGTGAGTGGTCCAACTTAATGTATTTAGTAATATCATTTAGTAAATTCAAGTGATTTTGACACGTACTCGGCTGGCAAACATGACTGTATTAGTCTATGTTTACGTACCGAATTGTTGTGCCACTTTTTTGTCTACCAAGGATTTTTAGCACGAATGCGCTTGTTTCCTGATAGATATTTCATGAACGGGAAGGGCTAGAGACTTGGGGTCGGTCTCATTTGGAAGCTTAATATAAACGTGAAATAGTGATAAATTTTTTTTTAATTGTCTGGACAATTATTGTTTTCACAACGGCCCGGAAAGTGAATCCCTTGCTCGTGGGCTCGAATCTGGAGTTTCCGGCCTTCTCTTAACTTATAGTATATTTTTAAAGGGGGTCATAATTTACTTTTTTTTTTTGGTTTTTGACACTTTTAAGATGAGCACAGATTTTTTTATCAGTCAGGTCATATTTTTCTTCACAGGTCCGATACTCGTGCCTGTGGTATTAACCTTTTACTTGTTTTTTTTTAGCTCATCTGTCACAAAGTGACAGGGTGAGCTTTTGTGATCGCTTTTCGTCCGTCGTCCGTCCGTCGTCCGTCCGTAAACTTTTGCTTTAAATGACATCTCCTCATAAACCACTGAGCCAATTTCATCCAAACTTCACAGGAATGTTCCTTTGGTGGTCACATTTAAAAATTGTTCAAAGAATTTAATTCCATGCAGAACTCTGGTTGCCATGGCAACCGAAAGAAAAATCTTTAAATATCTTCTTTTAAAAAACCAAAAAAGCTAGAGCTAAGATATTTGGCATGAAACATCTTCTAGTGAGTGTCTACCAAGTTTGTTCAAATAAAAGCCCTGGGGTCAAAATTGGCCCCGCCCCAGGAGGTCATTGATTTTCCCTATATGCATATAGTAAAAACTTAAAAAATCTTCTTTTAAGGAACCCAAAGAGCTAGAGCTAAGATATTTGGCATGAAATATCTTCTAGTGAGTGTCTACCAAGTTTGTTCAAATAAAAGCCCTGGGGTCAAAATTGGCCCCGCCCCAGGGGGTCATAGATTTTCTCTATATGCATATAGTAAAAACTTAAAAAAATCTTCTTTTAAAAAACCCAAAGAGCTAGAGCTAAGATATTTGGCATGAAACATTTTCTAGTGAGTATCTACCAAGTTTGTTCAAATAAAAGCCCTGGGGTCAAAATTGGTCCCGCCCCAGGGGGTCATTGATTTTCCCTATATGCATATAGTAAAAACTTAAAAAATCTTCTATTAAGGAACCCAAAGAGCTAGAGCTAAGGTATTTAGCATGAAACATGTTCTAATGGGTGTCTACCAAATTTGTTCAAATAAAAGCCCTGGGGTCAAAATTGGCCCAGCCCCGGGGGTCATTGACTTCCTTATATGTGTATGGCAAAAACTTTTTTGAAAAAAAACCCATATAGCTAGAGTTTAGATATTAAGCATGAAACATCTTCTAATCAGCGTCTATAAAGTTTGTTCAAATAAAAGCCCCGGGGTCAAATTTGGCCCTGCCCCGGGGGTCATTGATTTTCCTTTTTTGTGTATAGCAAAAACTTAAAAATCTTCTTTTAAAAAAAACCCAAATAGCTAGACTTTAGATATTAAGCATGAAACATCTTTCAGTAAATATCTACAAAGTTTGTTCAAATAAAAGCCCGGGGGTCAAACCTGGCCCTGCCCCAGGGGTGTTATTGTTTTTGGTATAGTAAAAACTTAAAAAATCTTCTTTTAAAAAACCCAATGAGCTAGAACTTAGATGTTTAGCATGAAACATCTTCTTATGGGTGTCTACCAAGTCTGTTCAAATAAACAAATAAAAGCCCTTAGGTAAAAATTGATCAAAATTAAATATAAATGACATCATTCTTGAATTCTCGCGTAGATTTTGCAGGTGCACTTTAATTAATTGCTCAAATGGTTTCGTTCTGCTGATAAAGGTGGTGGTTACAGCTAAATATATGATAATATCAATGACAAACAATCTAACTACAGTGTTGTTTATGTAACATGCGCTTAAAGAGTACATATATGATTGTGATAACTTTTTTTCATACCCCCTCCTCAAATAATTGGAAAGAAAAAAGATACATACATTGTATATGCAATGTATTAAGAAAAGGTATGCAACTCGTCACTTATTTCTCAGTACTCTCAACACCTTTTCGCAAAATTAAAAAATATCACATGTAGTTTCAAAATGTTTGGGATTGATTACTCTTAAAGGAACAAAGCTGTCATTTCAATAAATGCAAAAATAATAAGTAGATATGTTATTTCGGAATAACTGCAAGTGAGGAGCAACAGAGATGTTACAGATGTAATTTTGTAATTACCCGACTGAACGGCAGTTCCATCAAAATGAACGGCAGTTTAATTGAAATGAACATGAATTATCTCCCCTGGAACTTTCCTTAAGGTTACTCTAACTTTCTTTATTTTATAAGGGATTTACTTCAAGTTTCAAACGTATGTTTCTTATCATCAACCTCATCAAAGACAAGGTTTTAAAAAACTCTAGTGCAATTTTACCAGAAAGTTTATCTTTAACACATTGCTGTTTCAATTTAAAGTATACTGATGAAAATGTCGCCCAATGATACCACAAACCACATTAATCCGTGCTTAAAAAGAACTTTTGTATTTTGAAAGCGCTTTTTTGATCATTGGATTGTTAGTCCTGCATATTTTCGTATATCTGTTATAAATATCAATTCACGTTTTAGGTAGATTCTATTAACCGCTTTATGTCAACCAAGAATTACTGTGTTTAGGGTATCAGGTCTGTTAAAGCCTTAAAGTATCTTTCGTTACGATATTGTATCCCGTGCACACCACATAGTAGGTCGTGCCCACGACTTAGTAACACGTGCAATCCACTTAATGACTCGTGCACACGACTTAGGATCTCGCGCGACTACCTAATTATCTAATTACACGTGCGCACGAGATAAAAAAAACAACAAATTTATATCACCTCCGTGTCACCGTAGTTTTCTCTTTGAACTTTAAAGTTATATACTTAAAAACCTTACATACTTTGGCTCATATCATAATAGATCTTCCTTTACTGCGTCCAGTATTTGATTAGTCTAGAGTGCTGTCTTCAAAAATATAGAATAAATTAGAAAGGCTAAATATATAATAGATGTTTAATCATAATTGATAAAAAATTTAATTTATTTAAAATCAATACAAGTATCATGTGAAGAAAATAAATATATTCTATTAAAATTTATTAGCTTATTTGTTTGTTGGTAATGAGTTTAATACATGTGATAGTGGGGACAGTCGAATACCACGGATTTGTTATAAATTAATGTTTATTATTCATTAATGTTAATATTCAATTCCTGTTTGTGTTGTCCTAATTAATATAGCCTTTTTTTGACAAATAAATCGAGGGATGTAAAGTTTCATAGAAATACTCAAACACGGGGACTCCAATTGATTTTGAGGTCACTGGGTCAAAGGTTAAGATCACATGGGCATTGACTTTTCTGCCCAATATCTTAAGAATCCTTAAACCCATTGTCTTCATTTTGGCATGGAGGTTGATCAAGAACATTAGGTGATCCCTATTGATTTCGAAGTCACTGGGTGACAAAGGCCGAGGTCACGGGGCCTTTACAACTATAAGCTAGTCTGCTCGAATGCTTAAAAATGCTTGTCAACAGTGAGTGTATTGATTTTGACTTTTTTCCAAATTTTAAGCATATAATTATGTTATCATATATTCATCATAAAACACCCCCAGGCAAAGCTGTATGAATGGGGTGGGGGTATTCAAGTCATGCAGTCAAAGGCAAAGGTCACTTCGATCTTTGCTACTAAAATCATGTAGAATACATAACTTAGCAATGCACTGGCTTACTAACCTCAGATTTGGTAGGGAGCTTTTCCTTAAGCTCTTAATGACCACTGTTGATTCTGCCATAGCGGTATGCAGGGATACTCACGTCATGGGAGAGGCAGTTCTAGTTGTAATTGATTCGAACGGTCTTGTACCATCCGAGTAACATATTTGTAATATATCCACAGCAGTTGTTTATCTTCTTATGGTTGCTTTTTAAGTCACATCGAAACCTTAAATGTCATATGGCGAGTTTTCTGCTTTACTGGTACATGGGACCTCGAGTGTCCCTGTGTGCATTATTTCAGGCACAAGCGGGCACCTTAGTAGAATCATCGACGTATCAAAGCTAGTTGGATAGCTTGTCTTGTGAAAGAATCCAAAGTCCCTGGCGGTATTTGAACTTTCTGGATGAAAGGCAAGTGGCTCGAAGGCATACACTTAACAACACGGCATTGAGCTCCCTGTCCTGTAGTTGTTGCTTTATCTGAACTGTACAGTGGCAACATAACCGTAGTTGTTTGTTGGAATAGAGAAAATCTCATATAGCAACTGAGTATTTCGTTTTGAACAAAGTATTGATGAAAGGCTCTTTCCTTTTTGCATCAATTTTACAACTCAGAATTTACGCAGCAACGATTTAACCAGATACGGCGGCACAAATGTGACATGTGTGTGTGTGTTTTTATCAATCTACTGTGCACGAGATACTATTTCGTGGTCACGAGTTACTAAGTCATGGCCACGAGATAATTAAATCCTTGGCAGAAGATACTATGTCGTGGCCACGCGATACTAAGTCGTGGGCATGAGATAAATAAAAATCTGGAAACAAAGTAATCCCCCAGAAGCATTTATCACAACAAAAATTACATACAAAATGCAGACTCGGTTTGATTGAGTCTGTACATGAAGTCGGTGCTAGGGGTGTGAGGGGTGTGAGGGATGTTGAACGTATTCATTATCCCTCATGTACAGACTCAATCAAACCGAGTCTGCATTTCTCTTGTAATTTTGTTGTGATAAATGCTTCCGAGGGATCGCTTTGTTTCAAGATTTTTGTATGTACGACGGCCTGTTACACTTTTTATAGATGACTTGAGAATGAATAAATCTTTGTTCATTTTATTGGCTAGGGACAATGCCCATGGACAGTAGATAACATATATAGATGTTTGAAGTCACGGTAACCATGACACTTCATGTAAAAAAAAATCTGATGAATAATTTAGAATGATTAAGCCGTAGTTATTATAACCTAGAAAGATCATTGCACCTGATCAGTAGATGACTATGGAACAGAGTTAGTGCATTTATTCAATCTTGCTTGATGATATTGGGACTTACATTATGCTTGCTTCGATACTTCTTTATGACAATGGGAACCTACGTTTTGCCGAATACGATCTTGCATTATGATTACTCTATGCACTATTATGTAATTGCAACTTCATGTGTTTCTTTCTGAACCATCAAACTCACATATTTTAATATGCTATATGTTTATTTTTATCTTTTATTTCGAACAGCGTATTATGTCCGGTGTTTAAAAGAGCATTCTTTGCTTGTTCTTGATATACCTAGATGTAAAATGGCAAGTTGCTGTCGGTACCTTTAATTTGTTATAAATCTGCCACTTACATTGTCGACACTATTTCACAATTAATAATTGATTTTGATCAATACTTGCGAATTCGATATGTCTTAGCATTCATATGTTTCAATATATTCACTGATTATAAATGAAATACAATACATGATCACTGAGATGACAACAATAGCGATATTATAGTCGCATGTTAGAGTACGCACTAAGCAGTTGACAGTAAGCATAATGCGAGTTGCAATATTGTGTTTTCATATTATGACAGCAGGTGTCGCTTTGTAGGTACATCCCGTTATTTTCCGGATGGTCCCGCTATTTTTGCACGTGGAGTAAACAAAGTTACGTCCCCTTAATAAAGGGGCGTATACCGTACAGTGTAAGTTAGGGACTGACATGTAAGTGGAAGATTTTGAGAAAAAACAATAGAAAACGATGCGACAGGGGAAAAGTGCGTGTTTTTGAAGATTCAGCATGTAATAGATGTCTCTTATAACTCATCCTACAAGTGGCAAAACACCCCTTATACATTATTTATACACCTTTTTGAGTGTGTGCCGAAGTCGTATGTACAATAGTGAAATTCAATTTAAAGATTGATTCAAAATTGATATTTGAAAATATTGATTGTTGCTTCACAGTCTGTTTGTAACATAAAATAAATAGCATTTGGCTTCACACAAATATTTTTCTTTAAATCCTATATATAAGTGGGCACTATGAATATAGTGTTATTAAAATAATATGGCAGTTTTTTTTAAGAAAGGCACAACTTTACTTGACCCGTAATAAGGAATGCAGATTCCCATACATTGTGTGTATTTGTTTTTATATTTAAATAAGACATATTCAGTAAGAATCTTATATATTTCAATAAATTTCTGTGATAAAATATATTAGTGATAGATGTGCATAGTATATCTTTAAGCACAAATGGATATGAATGTAGTGGTGTGTGAGGGGTGTCTGTGACATTATATACCCATTGGGCCGTGTACTATTATCATACACATATATATGCTCGATATTTGTAATTTGCTAAATATGCACATGTCACAATAATAAACAAATTCCTTCTTTCCTTATTATATATTGTACTGCGTAACACACCTATTCGCAACTATCGGTCACTCTGAGACATTTTTAAAGTTAATAGGCCAATAAAAATTGCCTTTTTAATGTTCAAGTCATTAGATAAAGACCTTTGCAGCACCTAAGCAGGTGCGTAACAACTGGATGACCGCATTTTATTTTTTGATAAGGGAGTACACTATGGCCAATTTTGCATGAAACTGAAACGTATATACATGTATTCCATCCCAGCTCATGAACGTATCTTTTAGCTGAGCTTTGGGCTGGATGCAGCCCTTAGGCCAGGGCCTGAATCCGCCACTGTATAACTGCCCCATTAAATAACTGTTCACGAATATATTGTTCTATCAGACTGCAAACATATATAAAATTATATTGAACAACCTTTTTTAACTTATATTTGTATTCTTTCCTGGGCAATTTATATATTTAGTGCTTGGTACGTATATACGCAAAATGGTCACCGCAGTTTGTGTACGGACAATACCGATGATAGGCGAAATATGGAAACATTCCGTTGATCTCGACTTGTTCTATAGCATTAGGAAAATTAATATAAATCGTTTTATCTGATTTGTTTTTTATCTCGTGCGCACGACTAAATACTCTGTTCCAATGACTTAGTAACTCGTGGCCACGACATAGTATCTCGTTCCCTCGACTTAATTATATCGTGCCTACGACTAAGTACCTCGTGGCCACATCATAGTGTCTTGTGCTCATGAGATAAATAAAACACACACATGTCACCGTAACCAGATTATACGGCCGAGATTCTTTCTAAATTATATTTCATGTTTCTTAAAAAAAACGATTATTATGGAAAGCCATAGCCGCCTCCTATATACATTCTAAAGTGTTGATAACATGTTGTGATTTTGCTAATTTATGATGTCGTTATGGTCGTATGGTGATATACGAATCGTTATATGGTGCTGTCGTTTGGATAGATGGTGCTATTGTTTTCATATATGGTGATACCGGTTTGATAGATTGTGATGTTATAAAAGCATATGTTGCTGCGACTTAAATTATAGATGGTGATGTCGTTTCAATATATGACAAGAAAAGCATTGATGCAAAGCATCAAAGGGCGTCCAAGCAAGAAATGCAGCAAGTGAAGATGAACTAGTAGACATATGATGACAAGATATTCTTATAAACTTTTCAATGGTTTTTACCAGAATTGTATATCACTTATGAATGAGCGGACGAAAGACATTGTTCATTATGAACTTTGATTGGCATGCTAGAGATTAGAATATTACTTGTTATTTCTTTATGACCGTGGTTATTAATAGCAACGGATTTTGTGTGTTTGCGTTTATTTACCCTCGCCACTGGAAAGAGACCATATGGGCGAGCAACGGATATACATGTATACAATCATTTTAGTCCATATGTTTAACGCATGATCAACACCACACTTGTGTAATTGTCCCTTATTATGTTATCGCTATTAGCGAAGACTCCCTCTTAAGGTATCTATTCACACTTAGTAAAAATATGGCACTGGCTATATTACCATGTTGATCATGTTGAGCATAATTGTTTATTATACAATAATTGTAATATCTATTAATTTTGAAAAAAAATACAGATTTTATGAATATTGTTTTCTTTTCTTTTTTGTGTTTTATGTGCTATTTTATGTTTACATACTTTTTTAAATTTAAATTGTAAAATAAATTTTAAGAATTCAATTGTCATATTGACCGACGATTATAAGTAAAAAATTAACTGGAAAAAGTCAGTAAATAATGGTTAATCTTTCAATATATAATATTGTTTATTCTTATATTCTTAAACCATGTACATTTGTATTTTTCTTTATCATTTTTTAAATTATCAATCAATTGAATAATTCATAAAATCTAATTTGTAACTTTGATTAATTCCTCGGCATCTTTACTAACCACGAATAACAAATTAAATAAAATGTTTCAAAGTTGATAGTGTCGTATTAATACCATAAAAATGTACTTTTTTTCTCAATTATTGTACATATTTATTGTTTTTATCTCATAAAGATAAAACGAAACATGCTATTGTTGTTGCTCTTGTTGGGTTTTTTTCGAATTGTATGTTTATGTATAAAAAAATCAATAAATTTGAAAGTTGATCTGTGTTCATTAATTATTGTAACCAAATTAACTGACAAACATTCATTTTGGAAAAAAAGCTTATTTATCTGTAAATTATTTGTTCTGTTCTGTAACGATATCAAACATCTACTCCAAAACCGGGAGAGACCGGACAATAAACGTGTGGTCACTAGTAAATCCCGGTCAAAATAGACCGGGAGAGACCGGGAATTACCGATAGGAGCACATCTCTCTATAAATAGATTTTCGGAATATTTAGGTCATCAACTCATCATTCTATTTACAGCTTTCGGATAAATGTACAACAATAACATACCATAATAACCCACTGAGTAAATAAAAAAAACGAAGAGCGCGATTTATTGACGGAAAAGGTTATTTCATTTGAAAATGTTTGCAAGTTCGCTATTCATTGTACCACGGATTAATTAATAATCAAGAATCGGAATGATCGGCTTTTATTATGACCGACTAAAAGGCTCGAGAAGTTGCTGTCGCCCTTTCACAAAATCTGATTTCATTCCATAAAGGGGCGCCGCGCCTCGGCGCGGACGCCAATGATGCCATTTTGAAAGATGGTGATGGAGTTTCCATATATTGTGATGTGGTTCTGCTTTATGGTGCTATGCTGTTTTTAGATCTAATGCTGTTGTTTCGGTGTCTGGTGAGGTCATTTGGAACCATATACATGATAACAGAACCATACATGAAAATCACAGCACAGTCTAACAAAATAAGATCACTTTATACCAAAATTACCAAAATGATACCATAACCGATTAAGATCAGAATACCATTTCTTGGAACCATATCACCATCTATCAAAATTACATCACCTTCATCAAAATGACATGACCATATATCAAAATGACATCGCCATTTATCAAAATCACAGCACAGTATATGAAAACAGAGCACCATATACTATAATGTCAGCAACATTTATCAAAACAACATCACAATTTATCAAAGCTACAGTACCATCTATCTAATCGACAGTACCATAAACCAAAACTACTTCACCATATATCATCACCACGTCACTTTATTGAACGCCGCCTTTCCTTGTTGATCTTGTTTATCATATTTTATATGAAAACGACATCACCATCTATCAAAACCATATAGCACCAGACATCTATAAAAGCATCAGTAATTACTATACATGTACCGGTATATCATTATCACGGTACCATTTATCTAAAAGATGCCACCACTTTAGATATGTGTATATACTCGGTTCCTATGATATCACGGGTTCTAGGATATCACAGTATTTACATGTTCTGCAACTACTAGTAAAAGTAACATATGACATAGCCTAGCAAACAAATTATGCGCTTAAGGGCTTTTTATTATATAGACGATGTCCGCCCTTCGTAAATACCAACATCTGTGTAATATCAATTTGTACAGTCGCTCGGTCTTGCTGTCGAATTATTCAGATTACAAATGACAATGCTATTATTTTCAAAACTGTCACATAAAACTACACAGCATCGGTCAATAAATTTCAGTTTGTGAATAATGAATATTCGGGGAGAAAAACTTTTTTATATTTGACTTCCATATCCCTTAATTATTACTGTGTAATAATCTAATATACTGGCATATCATCTATTCGTATAGCTTGAATTTTATAGTAAGTTAACTGTTGGAAGTTTTCCACATCATTTTGACCCATCTGTCCTTTTTTACTTGCATTTTTGGGGAAGACCGTGATGCCGTAGTAACCTCTGTAATCACCTCAAATGGCAATCGCAACTTGTCAATCTTCGGATAAGGACCTCGAACACAATTGTATGAATACACACAACGGATACGGTATTTCGTTCTACCTTACGCTAAAAAACTATACATGTAACAATTAGTATTTTTTAATGCTGGGAGATTTTGACAAACTTATTTCCAATATTGGAAGTAAAAGTCCACCTAAACTAACTGAATTCATAGAAACAAATGCAAACAATACATTATTTATTTATTATTATGATTGTAGAAACCGAAAGTACAAAATGCCAACCTGTTGAGATTTAGTCGGATTTGTTTAAATTGTACACCAGTGGGCATTTTGAAATTCAAAATGGTTTTCAAACATATTTTCAGAAACAAACTATATTTTTCTTTGGATGTCAAAATAGAGAGAATATGAAGATAACACTCTCTGTTTCTGTTTACATCTGAAACAACGTGGTATATCTACTTTCAATCCGAATTTACTCCGAGGTCATAATTAATTATAGCCGAGGATGTTCCGATTGCCAAAATGGCTGACTATTTCCATAGTTTTAAAAATAAAAGACAATTTTATTGAATATCTTGAAATAGAATTCGACAAACAGTTTTGGAAAAGGATCACTTATTTAAAAGAAGAGAAATCTCATTCATGTATGATTTTTTATATATATTTTTTTTTTGATAAATGTTAAGTACCGTGCCCAGGCTATAAGGCAGTTATGGCGCTCCATAGATATATTTTGCCAGTCCATGACACCTGGTTACTATTTATAGTTTAATGTTCATTACAGTTGTCAGTGCATTTCAAATTTAGTAATGACCGAGGCAACCAAAAGTTGACTTTTTGTTATAGAAAGATTGCATAGAGTAAAATATGAAGTGAGATGCTCAGTGAAACAGTAAAAGAGGTATATTTGAGACATTTTGTATGAATTTCAGTAAAATATTTCCTACAAATTATTAAAAGGTGTGTTCGTCTGCTATTTTAGTTAAAAAGGGCAGACGAATACAATTTGTATCAATTTCAACATTTTTGTATGTCCTATTTCTATTAGAAACTATTATAAAGTAATGTTAAGGAATAATTAAAAAAAACAACTTTTTTTGAAATTTTGTTTCTGAACGATTTTTGTTGGCTTTTCTTTTCTTTATTAGTGAGGCTAATTGTGTTTTATATACATGTATTACAATATATATGTACACACTGACACCTTTATAATTAATTAATTAATCATATCAGTGTTTGTTTGTTTTTATTTCATCACCTGAATGAATAATACTAATATATCAATTATTTCTATTTCAGATCTGAAGGATGAACTTATAGCATGGTACAACACCTATCAGAGTACAGTTCCTCTTTCACCACTCACAGATGATTCCCATACCCCTCTAGCTGGGTTCTACATTATGCCAGAAATTGACATACAGACGAATCTTCCAGGTGGAAGGAAAGAAACAACTAGAGTCAAGTCGTTACATGACCTGTTTACATCGGGTAGAAAAGTTCCAAGGGAAATATATTTATCAGCGGTCGCTGGATTTGGGAAAACAGCATTTTCAAAATATCTCGCTATAACATGGTGTCAAGCTAATAAAATGGATGAAAATTATAACCATTTTAAAAAAGAAGAATTGGAGGCAATATCTGGCTTTGAGTTTTTATTTCTAGTGCTATTGAGAGACGTAGATACAGAATGTGATGTTGACAACATGATTGAGCAACAAATCATAAATAATCTTCGTTGTAAATCTGAAATACCAAAAACTCTTTTAAATGACATTTTACGCAATGAAAAATGTCTTGTTATACTGGATGGACTTGATGAATGGTTTCATCCTGACAACGATTGTTCAAGACTTCCAAAAAGTATTCCTCATCGGTATGCACGTGAAAAGTGTGTAATCCTAACAACGACCCGGCCATGGAAGCTTGGAGTCTCAAACTTGAAGATTTATCAAGTAGACAAAACAGTGGAGCTAGTTAAACTAGATAAACAAAATGTAAGGCAGTTTAACCTAAACGCAATGCAAATATTGAAAGGCACCGTTGAAGAAGAAAAACTGATCAATGAAGTTTGTAGATTTGAAGAGGAAATTAGAAACCATGACCTTGATGATATGGAATCCACCCCTCTCCTGTTGCTATATCTTATATGTTTATGGATTGCAAAAATTCCAATAGGAAATTCTGCAGTAGAATTATATACAGGCATTATACAGCTCCTTCTATCTAGAACAGAAAAGTTACATGGAATGTTTCATTCATCATGTGAAACATCCCCTAGTAATGTTCCAGAATGTTTCAGAAAACATCAACATTTCTGTCGTTACTACACATTTCTGGTGACCATTGGGAAACTAGCTTTTAATACATTGTTCAGTAAGAAAAAAGAGCACACATTAGTTTTTGATGAAAATGTTGCAAAAAAATATCTAAACCTAGAAGATTTGAAATCAAGCTGTCTATCAGGAATATTATCAGACAGTAAAGTGAAAACATTAATAAATGAATGTTCTAAAATCTCATTTTCTCATAAAACAGTGCAGGAATACTTTTCAGCAATATTTATAAGTTTTCAAAATACAAGTGAAGTTCAAAAAATTATTTTTGAAGAGTGCAACTGTTTACAAAATATTCTAGACATGTCAAAAGTGTTTGTCTTTATTAGTAACATGAACCCTAAATTAATGTCTACAATATCAAGTGATTTGATGCCTGTAATAAACAATGATGAAAAAACAAGCAAATACAGAACTACTACACGTTATAATTACATGTACATTGATCCATTACAAGACATACAAGACATGTACATTTCTTGTGCCAAAGAAAGCCATGAAAACAAAGACCTAAATTTGTGCTTACAAGATTTCTTCATTAATGAAAAATGTAAACAAGAAAACTACTTCAAACAATTACAACATCTGTGTCAACACAATAAAGAAAACATAAAATCAATAACGATACAAAATAAAGGTATTTGTAGTCTACAAAAAATTATCAGTTTGTTAACACTCGCTGACCTTCCACATATAGAGAAATTAATCTATGGAGGTGAAATTGAAGAAGAGGAAATAATGAGCTTGTTATTGAAGCCTTTAAAATGTTTAACTGTGATATCACGGAAATGGGAAAATCATGATTTTGTAGGAGAAGTTTGCCGGTTGTCTGCAGAGATAAATGGAGGACTGGTAAAATTACAACACCTGGAGTGTTTATGTATAGACTGTTTCACTATGACTCACGAGGTAATGGAGACATTGTTAAATCTCCTCACTAGTAAAAAATCAATGAATCAAATAATATTGTACAATTTAGAATGTAGTGATCATGATACTTCATGTAGGGGATTCAACCTTGACCTGTCTCAACATTCACAACTAAGAAATTTAGGATTGGTCAGGATACCTGTGTCACAATTAAATATGGATGTATCATTGTTAGAGGAATGTGATGTAGGTGAATTATATAAACCTGGTGTTGTGTCATCTTATCTCAGTCAACTACCAGCAGCCAGTAAACTACATACATTTACGTGTAGTAAACTAGAATCTTCCAGTGACATAGAAACAATGTTACAAATATTATCATTGTTATATCATGTGAAAGATGTTAGGTTGTGGGGAATCAATCTAGGTGAAAGATCATTAACACTGTCACCTCAAATGATCAATATTGAACGTGTTTTCTTGTTGTATATAACAATGTCTTGTTCAGTGTTACATGATCTCATTACTGTTATAAACAAACTACCACATACAGTGACAGTAGGTATGGCAGGTTGTGATATAAAACCAGAAACAGAATTTGAAAACTTTAAAACATTTATAAAACAATCAGACAATTTTGTGGTCACCTATGATGGCACCGGGAAGTCTGGAGAGTATGGGTTTGAGTTTAAAAAAACAACAACAAGTACTGGATAACCTTACATGAACTTGTGAGAAACAATTTATAAATAGATTATGAGACATTTAAGTGACAGTAAATGGGCCAATTGTGTTAGCATCTTAGTCAACAAATAAAGTTAAACATACAAGGAAATGTTTGCTCTTTTTAAGAACCTTAGGATGTCTGTAACAATATTTTTGGGATGAAAGGATAAGTTTTTAAATACTTTTTTCAAAATATTAAATCTTATGCAGTGTCGGTAGGGGACGGATGTTACAAAGATATATACTAAAACTTAAAAAAGTCTGAATATCTTAAAATTTATAATAAAAATTGTATTGTTTCTCTTTATTTTATTAATATAGTATGTATTCTGAAAAGTCTGTCACAAAATTTTTTCAGAAAATTCATCTTAGATATAAAAATATTTGCTTTCAAATTGTCAGCATTTTTCCCCCGCAAAATTAAATCTTCAAACATGTTAGAAACATGTTTGTAGTAAAAAAGACAAGGCTAGGTACATCAAACCATACTTAAATCAAATATGCAAACACATTTTTTTTAAAACATTTAAAATTATAGGACTTTCTTATGTATATTTCTTGTCAGATAATCCAGAAATGAATTGTATCAGGGGGTGGATGTTACATTTTTTTTTTGGGGGGGGGGACGGATGTTACACTAGATGTTTAAAGCTGATAGTTCATACTTTCTTTTGGTTTTATTATAAAGTAATAAAATTTCTAAGAGTATTATGCTTTGTATAGTACAATAAATGTATAATAATTGAACAAATTATGAGAAAAATGTAGAAATATACCTGACAATTATGGAGTTTCTTACTTTTTGCGTTTCACAATGAAAAGATGCATTGCGTTAGTTGTCTTCCAGTTATCTTACATTTGAATGAACTTTGAAATGTTTGGATTAAAATAAGATCATTGCTTATCGATTTGATGAAACTTTAAGTAAATTAATGTGGAAAATAAGCAGCATAATCCAAAGATTTCATTATGATTCAGTGTCATAAGCTAATTGTACCCCCACCACAAAATGTGGGAGGGGGCTATAATGGATTCGCTTTGTCGGGTCGGTCGGTCACTCCATCTGTCTCCATTTTCGTGTCCGCTCTATAGATCCTATACCAATTTAAGGATTTTCTTCAAACTTGGCTCAAATGTTCACCTCAACAAGGGGATGTGCAGAACCCATGTTGCCCATGTGTCAGCTCAAGGTCAAGGTCACAATTGAAGGTCAAATTATATCAAACACAATCAAATATTAGACAGTATGTCGTGTCCGCTCTGTAAGTCCTACACTAATTGAAAGTTTTTCTTCAAACTTGGCTCAAATGTTCACCTCAACAAGGGGATGTGCAGAACCCATGTTGCCTATGTGTCAGCTCAAGGTCAAGGTCACAATTGGAGGTCAAATATCAAACAATCAAATATTACACAATATATCGTGTCCGCTCTGTAATTAAATTTTTGCTTCAATCTTGGCTCAAATATTCACCTCAACAAGGTTATATGCAGAACCCATGTCACCCTATTGCCGGCTTAAGGTAAAGGTCACACTTGAAGGTCAAAAATTGACTTAGAAAATATTCTTAAATTTTAACATGTAATTATTTGAATATATCTGAAACTAGAAAAGGTATTTGCTTGAAACTTAAAATATATATGAAGTGTCACAATTTAGATATGCTTTTCAAGTTTCATAACTCTGTATTGCATTTTAACAAAGTTATGCCCCTTTTTAAGTCTTAAATTTACATACAATCAAATATTAGACAATATGTTGTGATCACTCTATAAATCCTATACTAATTGAAAATTTTCTTCAAACTTTACTCAAATGTTCACCTCAACAAGGTTATGTGCAGAATCAATGTCACCTTTGTCATGTGCCGGCTAAAGGTCAAGGTCACACTTGAAGGTAAAAAAATGACTTTGAAAATGTACTTAAATTTTCACATGTACTTGAATTTTTCTGAAACAAGAAAAGGTATTTGCTTGAAACTTAAAAGATATATGAGGTGTCACAAATAAGATATGCAGGTCAAGTTTTATAACTCTGTATTGCATTTTGACAAAGATATGCCCCTTTTTATCTTTTTTTTTTTTTTTTTTTTTTGAAAAAAAATGTAGAGGTTTTGTTATAGTCGCGGCGGCGTTGCTTTTTTTATTTCTTGGTGTATTGTCTTCATACTTGGTCACAGCAACCCTTGGGACAAGACCTTTCAGTAGATCACACTAACTTTGCCTTCATCCATAAATGACCTTGACCTTCAAGGTTAAAAGTCCAAATTTTGCTTGTTCATGCTGTTATTGGCTGTAACTTTGTTATTTTTGAATGGATTGTCTTCAAACTTGAACATAATAATCTTCAAGGATATACCTTAAAAATAACCAGACAGACATTGACTTTCACTCATTAATGACCTTGACTTTGAAGTTAAAATTATTGAAATTTTCATTGTTTTGGCTGAAACTGGCTGTAACTTTGCTATTATTGAAGGGATCAACTTCATATTATAACAGAACATAATTAAGGACAAGACCTTGTTGTGACATCACCACGTGACTTTACCACGTGACTGCACCACATGACTGCACCACGTGACTTCACCACATGACTGCACTTACTGACTCCACCACGTAACTTAACCACGTGACTCCACCACGCGACTTTACCACGAGACTCAACCATGTGATTTTACCACGTGATTTTACCACGTGACTCTTTCACGTGACTTTACCATGTGACTCCACCACATGACTCTACCACGTGACTTTACCACGTGACTCCACCACATGACTTTACCACGTGACTGCACCATGTGACTGCACCACATGACTTTAAATCGTGACTCTACCACGTGACTTCACCATGTGACTCCCACGTGACTTTTTGACGACGTGACTCCACCACGTGACTTTACCACGTGACTCCACCACGTGACTCTACCACATGACACCACCACGTCACTCCACCACTTGACTGCACCACATGACTTTAAATCGTGACTCTACCACGTGACTTCACCATGTGACTCCACCACTTGACTTTACCACGTGATTTTTACGACGTGACTCCACCACGTGACTTTAACACGTGACTCCACCACGTGACTCTACCACATGACACCACCACGTGACTCCACCACGTGACTCCACCACGTGACACCACCACGTGACTTCACCACGTGACTCCACCACAAGACTCCACCACGTGACTTCACCACGTGAATCCGACACGTGACTTCACCAAGTGACTCCACCACGTGACTTTAACACGTGACTCCACCACTCTACCACGTGACACCACCAGGTGACTCCACCACGTGACTCCACCACGTGACTCCACCATGTGACTCCACCACGTGACTCCACCACGTGACTCCACCACTTGACTCCACCACGTGACTCCACCACGTGACACCACCACGTGACTCCACCACGTGAATCCGACACGTGACTTCACCAAGTGACTCCACCACGTATATATAAATTAGTATGCTTATATATAAAAAATATATAGACAAACCTAATTTGACAAGACAGAATGATTAATTTTATAAAAAGGAAACGTTAAGATTTTGTTCAAACATTTCTTTGTTTGCTTTTAGAGAAAGTAAAAAGTCGAGCGTTGCCCCCGCCCGGCGGTGGCTCTTGTTTTTCATATAATATGGCTAATATAAAATTTGACTTTTCAAAACCTGTCACAATTCTCCCTAGAATTTGCTGTTATAGCTTTTCTCTGAATGATGAAAAATGTGATATCACAAATTCAAAATTGTACCAGTTCATGTTAAATGTTGAATTCTGCTTAAGCTGCTACTAGGGGGCGTGGACGGTAGTTTGCACTTAACAGTACCGTCGATGAACAGGCTCAATCAAACTGAGCCTGTAACATTTTTCATTATGCCGTTTTGAGCTTTCTTTACGGATTCTTATTTTATAAACATGTGTACATGGAATTGAAAAAAATAAACTCTGTTCTTTCAATGTGACATTACAGTAAACATTTGCACAAAAATAAGCTACGAAATCTTTACCAAATTCACAGAATATAAACATGTTTTAGAGCATTATAATGTCTTACAACTTTCTAAATATATGTGAGAGACCTGATAATAAGTATGTCAATTCAAAATGCTTCTGACATTGGTTATTGTAAGATTGTTATTTTAAAACTTTGATTTGTTTTGTATTTTCAGCATTATGTGTATTCCTTCTTCCAAGAAATGGGCAGATTCACAAAAGGCTTCAATTAATCCAAGAACTGACATTCATGTGGAATTTTCTGTAATTATGATATGAACAAAATCAAAGACTACAAAATGGGTCCTAAACTAACATAATGTGTCACATCGGATTCATGAACAGTACATGTATGGATAAATTTTGCATGAATACAAATACTGAAGTCACGTAGTGTAATGACGTCAAGCAATTGTTTGCAGATACTGGTATTTATTAAATATTATATAACAGTTGATTTTAACATTACTCTTCCAAACTTAGGACTCCAGCCAATCATGAGATGATTAGTTAATAGTTAAACTAAATGAGTACTTGGCACTTAATTATTACCAGAGAGTTGCAGTCATTGTATTGTTTAAAACATGGATATACAACTCAGACAATTCAAGGCATGAAAAAATCCTACTTGTGCAATATTGCGTTATATTAACTCTCAGGAAAATTTATTTAGTGAATATATAATGTATACATATATATTTGTATAGACATTTTACTGTATAGTATGTATAGTATGTGCATTATTTATATTCATGTATAATATGTAAATATACATTGCTGTAATATAGAACTGCTAGTCAATATTTGTACAAAAACTATTTTTAAGTTAGATTGTTAAAAGAAACATTATGCCCAACCAAATGCATGTAATGAGTGAGTGAGTGAGTTTTATTTTTAAAAAATATACGGTCATTTCATCTCAAAGTGACAATGAAAAAATTACGTCACTGTCACTTAAAAAATGTACATGAATGTCCACTTAAACGTGATAAATCATATTTTTGTGTTATCTTTGAAATCATAGTTAATGCTTATCAGTTGTTAATGGAAAGAAACAGTGTAATATAATTACAAATAACTTTTATACATGTATATGATTTTTTAGACAAAGTGAATTAAGATTTATTTTCATTAATATGTTGAAGATTTTTTTCATGCGACAGCTTATCAAGTTGTGTTTCTATTCAAAGTTACAAAAGTATTGTTTTCTAATATGTTTTAACTCAACTTTTTTTAGAAAAGAGAGGTACTGTAACAGTCATGTTGGCGCAGCCGTCCGCAAACTTGTACTTGATAATAACTTTTTAAGTTCTTAGTGTACTGTCTTCATACTTGGCCACTACAACCCTTGATACAATACCTTTTAGTAGGCTTGACTAACCTTGACCTTCGTTCATTAATGACCTTGACCTTCAATGTCAAATGTCAAAATTTAGATTCTTTCTTGCTAAAAGCTAGTGGCTATAACTTCACACTTGAACATAATAATCTTTTAAGATAGTCCTTTAAGTTAACCAGACATACTTTGACCATCACTCATGAATGACCTTGACTTTGAAGGTCAAATTAATTATTTTTTGCTGTAACTGGCAGCAACTTTACTATTGAAGAGATTGAATTCATAGTATGACAGAATATTCTTTAGGATAATTAAAGCATTCATGTATTTCAAACTCAAATTGACCTTGGCTCTTTAATGACATTGACCTTGAAGGCTAACTGATTATCGCTATAATTATCTGTTACGTTGTAATTAATCCACGGATCTATAGATTATTAAGCTGATTATATATATATAATAAGGAAAACTAAATTTTTTTCTTTAATACTCAAGATTAGTTCAAGCCATTTATTTGTTTGCTTTTAAAAAGGTCGAGCGTTGTCACTGCCCGGAAGTGGCTCTTGTTTATGAGTTGCTGTAAATAGATTTTAATGCCCCACCACAAAATGGCCGGGCATAAAGTGTTACCCTGTTTATTATGGTTAAATGATTTTTGGCAGAGTAATGCCCCGTTAAATTTGAAAAAAAAAAATTTCATTATCTCCCTAATGGTTGTTCACACTTAACTCAAATTTGCCATATGTCATAGAAATACTCAAGTCAAGTTCGAAATAGGTCATGGTTTGATGATTTTTGACAGAGTTATCTGTCTTGAACTTTGTAGAAATAAGATTTTCCCTTCATTATCTTCCCAACAGCTTTACAAATTCGAAAGAAATTTTCCACACGGATACGTTAAGAGAAAGTTCAGGTGAAGTTTGAATTTGGTCATGCCTTGTTGATTTTTGGCAGAGATATGCCCCTTTAACTGTGAAAAAATAAGATATTTTCAGTTTTTGTTTATTATCTACCAAACAGATGTACACATGGAACCCAAATTTAATATATTGATATGTCATAGGTATACGCAGGTCATTTTCGTATTTGGTCATGTTTCGATAGTTTTTGACAGAGTTATGATCCTTGAACTTTTTGGGAAAAAAGAGGAAGTCGTCAATTTCTGTTCATTATCTCCCAAATAGTTGGTCACATTCGACTCAAATTTGACTTACATATAATCACAGAAATAAGCAGGTTTGTATTTGGTTTTAGTTCGATGATTTTGGTCAGAGTTATCCCTCTTGAAAGTTGGAAAAAATACTTTTTAAGTAATGTATGTATAATGTTGAAATGTACATGTGCAGGTATTAATAAGAAAATACAAGTTTTGAAGTTAAGTTAAATTTTTAAATTTGGTCCGATGAGTTATCATTTTTGAACTAAGAAAAAAAAAAGAAATTTATGTTTGAGCTCTAATATTGTATAAGATTAACATTTTGGTACATGATTTATTACAAGATTTATCTTTGTTGGCATAGTTAAATGCAATATTTGTATGAGTGTACAGAGATAAATGTAAGATTATTATTTGTGTACATAATTTTCAACAATATTTGTATTTGTGTACATAAATATTTATCAGATTGTATAAGATTTGTATTGTGTACATGAGTTAAAGAAGATGTGTATTTCTTTGCTTGATTTTCTTTAAGATTTGTAGTTGTGTACATAGATAAAATTAATGTAAGATTTGTATTTATGTTCATAATTTTTAACAAGATTTGTATTTGTGTACATATTATTTATCACATTGTATAAGATTTGTATTGTGAACATGAGTCATAGAAGATGTGTATTTGTTTGCTTGATTTTCTTTAAGAACTGTATTTGTGTACATAGATAAATGTAAGATTTGTATTTATGTACATTAAATTTTCAACAAGATTTGTATTTGTGTACATATTATTTATCACATTGTATACGATTTGTATTGTGTACATGAGTTAAAGAAGGTGTGTATTTGTTTGCTTGATTTTCTTTAAGATTTGTATTTGTGTACATAGATAAATGTTAGACTTGTATAAATGTACATAATTTTCAAGATTATTGAGTACATGAGTTATAGAAGATTTGTTTTTGTGCTCGAATTTCTGATCTTCTATATGATTCGTATTTGTGTACATAGCTTACTATTAGATAAGTTTTTTCTACATTATATGAGAAAGGTATCAAGCTAGCTTACTCAGGTGCCTGTTTATGCCTGATACATATAATAGAAGGGGGCACCTGATGTTTATGCTCTACCAGTAAGACTGGACATATACTGAGTTGGTGTGCCGTAAAACCCAAACAAACACTTTTTACCATAAAACTTTTATATTATGTACATGATTAACTCTCAGTTTTGTATTTGTTTACGTGACTATCTATAATAGTTATATGTGTGTTTTCTATAAGTTTTACTACATGAATAAGATTTCTATATTTGTGTACATGATTTACTTTAGGATTTGCATTTGTCTATTTCATTTACTGTACAGATTTTACCATGAAAGTTCATGTAAATGATGAGGAGAATATTGCTGCTATAATGACCATTTGAAATTTGTAGTTACTTATATGATGTTTTTTTTTTCCCGCTGAAACATATAATTATGATATGCAATGATATTGTTAAGACAAAGTACACGGTTTTGAAGAAAAGACTGAAAAGCATATTCAGGTGTCAATGGGAGCTGTATGGTCATTCTATTTTAAGGTTTTCAAACAGCCTTATTAACACTAATATAACCAAACTATAAAGAATCATCCCTCTTTATGCTTCTTTATTCATAGCTATTTGTTTTTACCATGCAACAAGAAAACTGATTTAAAGTTTTACACCTTAACCTGCGCTCAAACTTAGTTGGCAGTACCTAATGGAACTCAGTAAGAACAATCTTTGAGTGGACCATATGAAATTAGTTGTTTTGGTCTGCTTAACATTATATGAAATATATTTAAACTTTCAATTGATTTTTATATTTAGACCGTACGTTTTACCACGAAAAAGATTATGTAATATGAATTTTTCTGTAATAATTCTCCTTAAAAATGTAATAATGTGTAATAATTTTCCTTAAATGCTGATAAAAACAATATATGATTTGTTTGTCATACTTAAATTAATTATGTTTCCCTAAATGTTTGGAAGACATATTGTTTTTGCATTCGCCTTATGTCTGTCCCTCCGCATTAAGCTTGTCCGCCCTTCATAGGTCAGACTACTTTCAACCAAACTTTATAGGAGTGATTCGTTCCATATCTTGTTTGCACATCACCGGCACATTCGCTTCACTACACAAAATGGCCGCCAGAGCTAAAAGTAGAAAATTCTTGTCCGGCCTTCACCTGTCGAACTTCTTCTGGGATTTCAACCTTTACAGGAGAGATCAGTTCCATTCATAGTTGTGCACATCACCGGCAGGTTACGCTTCGCTGCACAAAATTGCCACCACAGCTATAACTAGAAAAACCTTGTCCTGCTTTCACTGGTCAAGATACTAGTGGGATTTCAATGAAACTTCACATGAGTGACCATACATAGTTTTGGTTGGCATATGTTTTTGTGACAGAAACCCTTCTCATTAGGAATAATTATTGGGGACCATACTCAAAATAATTAGAATCGAAACATGATGGCTGCATTAGCAAAATAATGATTAGAACAACCTCCAGCCGACATTGTTTTTGTTATAATACTTGGCAGTCTAATAAAGCTTAAAAGGAAATATCATTAGAGATTTGTTTACAACAAATATGTATAGTCGTTTTGTTCTGCTAAATTAAAGATCCTGCAAATTGAAACTATCATTTTTACAACATCTGGTAATTAACAATTGGACAGACTTTGATATAACTTAACAAAAATACTTTTCCTTTGTTCTTTTAACATACATAAATGGTTTGAAAAGGATCATGTTGTCTACAAGACCTCAAAGTACAACATTGTTTTCCAAATGATTGAAATCATTAAGAAGTTGTCGTCGAGACTGGAAACAAAAATGATTCTTGGAAAGTATTGAAAAAAAAGGTTATTATTTGTACTGTTTATTACAGTTAACAATTGTACTGTACAAGATCAGTTAACAAGTGTACTGTCTGCTGAGCGAACGTCCTTTTCCTTTGAGTCGTTTACTCGGATTGGAAATTATTTATTGAACTATTGTTACTGGAGTAAAAAAATGATTTTATTTTTCGGACATAATATATCCAAGATTTACAGTATTTTATTATTATCATACATTGTAATTATTAATATTATGTATAAAAACATATGATTTTGTATGTTTGCATAATGATTGTTTTAAGATATTATCTATAATAAATCAATAAATCAGTGTTGACACAATGTTATTTGCTTTTATTATTCCACTGTTTACACCTATTTTCCATATATTCATGTCAAAATGACAGTTGTGTGCCTTAAATGTTACCAGACCTATTTTCCTGTCAAGCACATTGAAAATGTAGTGTTTTGCTATTGTACTACATCATTTCTTTAAACAAAATACAGTATCTTGGCATATAACAAAATTGTGCCACTCTTATTTCCGTTTTAGCACTTTGAGAATAGGATAGCAATTTGGCAATATCTTAAATGCAACTGGTACCATTGACTTAAAATGTTACACACTTATTAACTACTGTTAACGGACGGTACAAGATATTTTCGTTGTGCTTGATCATGAAATCCTTTCTACAGTCATATTCGCACTGTACCTCTGCTCTTGCATGTACTGAAGTACTAGTAATCAGTTCCTTGGAATATGAAGACAATTTGTATTGGTAAACTGCTTGACAATCTGCCCAGAAACGATGCGGCAGCTGAATTTTGGTCAGATAAATTCAATGTGGTTACTGCCAGGATCCGGAGTGAAAACTATCACCATGCTTATAACATATCTTTTATCTGGTTATTTCCTTTTAAGCATTGCTAATCTATTCGGATCAGTTGGATATAAGTTTTATAAGTACTGATAATTGCATACTATACGCATAAGCATATAATTAAAAGTATAATATCTCGGCAAACAACAAATACTCGTATGTGGCAAACTTTTACAAATAATTCTTAACTATTGAATATAATACTTTTTTAAAGTTGTTTTACCGCATTCATTTCTCCATCATGTATTCTTTACATAAGCATGACTGACTGATTAAGGCCAATGATTTGTGTTTGTACAAACGGTTTATTACACGTGTGAGCGGGGGACGAACATTCTCTGTTCGTATCACAGGACAATTTGTGTAACTTACTTAAAGAAATTGAAATAAATAAATAATTTAAAAAAAAACACTTATGCAAATGTTAGACTATTATTAGTTAAATTGTATTAGATATTTACAGTGAGACATTACATTTGCATAGTTTACTGTACAGATCATACATATAAAATTAACAAAGTGGGAAAAAGAGATTGGTAAACTTCCGAGAAATTAAAACAACGGCTTACCGCAATGATTGTCAGAGCGCTTCTGATCGTTTAATGACATTTATGACGTCAAAACTTCACACGCTTATGTCTTCGTAAAAGTTTGACGTCATGAAATGACGTCATTAACATATCAATAAACAAAATTCTGAAAACAAAGTGATCCCTCGGAAGCATTAATCACAACAAAATTACATAAGAATTGCAGACTCGGTTTGATTGAGCCTGTACATGAGAGAGGAAAAGAGTCAACTCGGCCCTATACCAACTCGGCACGGGTCAACTCGGCACGGGTCAACTCGGCCCACTTTACAAAAATATATAGGCCTATAACTTATTTACTTTGCTTTGCATGTTGTTAAGGTAAATGAATAATCAGAAATATCTTATTATTATTATATAATTATACATTGTACCTCTGCTGAAATGAAGTATATATAGAAAAAAAGTTATTTATCACACACCCGTGCCGATTTTGCGACTCCGTAAATATGGTATTGCACGGCCGTGCATATATTTTGACGTGACGTCATTAGCGTTAAACAAACATAGTGTAAAGACGCGCTAAATGTTAGCGTTATACTATAGACGCGTCAATGAAAAATGACTCTTATTTCACTTTAAACGGTCTTTATTTTGGGTATGTGATAAATAGAATATTAAATTCGTGTAAGTTCATTACTGAATTTATTGCACTCGTTGAATAAAATAATATTATGCTCGCCAGAGGCTCGCATAATATAATTTTATTCAACTCGTGCAATAAATTCAGTATTGAACTTACACTCATTCAATATCCTCTATTTATTTGTCTTGCAGATTCG
>NW_026860641.1:0-18849 GCF_026571515.1 Ruditapes philippinarum | reverse complement strand
TGGAATCTAGTATTTTGTAAAAAAGGTTAAATAAACCCAAAGCTCTCTTTTAGAATTTTTATGGTAATTCACCCCTTAAAAGGGCCAGACCAGATCTTTTTGGGGTGTTATTTTTTTATGTTTTTTTTTTCCTTTTGAAAATTGGGAAATTGAAGGGATTTGCAAGTTAAGTGAGGTTATTTTTTTTGTATGAAGTAATATTTAGCTGTTTTGGGTTTATTGTTACTATATGCCTGAAAAAATTTTCGGACTTTATGTTTTCCCCCCCGGGCGTCCGTACGTCCGTTCCGTCTGTCCGTCCGTCGGTCCGTCTGTCGTCCGTCCGTTAGCAATTTGGTTTTCCGGAGCATAACTGAAGTTCCATTTGGCCCACATATTCAAACTTCATAGGATGATTGTCCATATTGGGTAGAAGACCCCTATTGATTTTGGGGTCATAAGGTCAAAGGTCAAGGTCACTATGACCTTAAAACTGAAAACGTTAGCAATTTGGTTTCCGGGAGCATACTTAAGTTCCATTTGGGGCCACAATATTCAAACTTCATAGGATGATTGTCCATATTGGGTAGAAGACCCCTATTCCGATTTTGGGGTCATAAGGTCAAAGTCAAGGTCACTATGACCTTAAAACTGAAAACAGTTTTTTGGAGCATAACTTAAGTTCCATTTGGCCCACAGTGTTCAAACTTCATAGGATGATTGTCCATATTTAGTAGAAGACCCCTATTGATTTTGGGGTCACAAGGTCAAAGGTCAAGGTCACTATGACCTTAAAACTGAAAACAGTTTCCGGAGCATAACTTAAGTTCCATTTGTCCTACAGTGTTCAAACTTCAATGGATGATTGTCCATATTTGGTAGAAGACCCCTGTAGATTTTGGGTTCACAGGTCAAAGGTCAAGGTCACTATGACCTTAAAACTGAAAACAGTTTCCGGAGCATAACTTAAGTTCCATTTGGCCCACAGTGTTCAAACTTCATAGGATGCTTGACGATATTGGGTAGAAGAGGGGGTGTCCGTCCGTCCGTCAGTCCGTCTGTCCGTCCGTCCGTTAGCAATTTGGTTTCCGGAGCATAACTGAAGTTCCATTTGGCCCACAATATTCAAACTTCATAGGATGATTGTCCATATTGGGTAGAAGATCCCTATTGATTTTGGGGTCATAAGGTCAAAAGTCAAGGTCACTATGACCTTAAAACTGAAAACGTTAGCAATTTGGTTTCCGGAGCATAACTTAAAATCCATTTGGCCCACAATATTCAAAGTTCATAGAATGATTGTCAATATTGGGTAAAAGACCCCTGTTGATTTTGGGGTCATAAGGTCAAAGGTCAAGGTCACTATGACCTTAAAACTGAAAACAGTTTTTGGAGCATAACTTAAGTTCCATTTGGCCCACAGTGTTCAAACTTCATAGGATGATTGTCCATATTTGGTAGAAGACCCCTATTGATTTTGGGGTCACAAGGTCAAAGGTCAAGGTCACTATGACCTTAAAACTGAAAACAGTTTCCGGAGCATAACTTAAGTTCCATTTGTCCTACAGTGTTCAAACTTCATAGGATGTGGTCCATATTTGGTAGAAGACCCCTTTATATTTTGGAGTCACAGGTCAAAGGTCAAGGTCACTATGACCTTAAAACTAAAAACAGTTTCCGGAGCATAACTTAAGTTCCATTTGGCCCACAGTGTTCAAACTTCATAGGATGATTGACGATATTGGGTAGAAGAACCCTATTGATTTTGGGGTCACAAGGTCAAAGGTCAAGGTCACTATTACCTTAGAACTGAAAACAGTTTCCGGAGCATAACTTAAGTTCTATTTGGCCCACAGTGTTCAAACTTCATAGGATGATTGTCCATATTGGGTAGAAGACCCCTATTGATTTTGGGGTCACAAGGTCAAAGGTCAAGGTCACTATTACCTAGAAATTGAAAACAGTTTCTTGAACATAACTTTAGTTCCATTTAGCCCACAATATTCAAAAACTTCATAGTATGATTGTCCATATTGGATAAAAGACCCCTAATGATTTTGGGGTCACAAGGTCAAAGGTCAAGGTCACTTTTACCTTAGAATTGAAAACAGTTTCTGGGACATAACTTAAAGTTCCATTTGGACCACAATATTGAAACCTCAAAGGAGGATTGTTATTTGAAGGAGGTGATACTTTATTTTAGTCCCATGTCTTACAAATGCTTCATCTTTACTAAAAAAAAAACACTTTCGGGCATATAATGCTCCGCCTAGCGGTGCTCTTGTTTCTTTTAATTACAGCTTTAATTCTTAATAGAAGTAATATACATGTATATTTAAAGCCTAATTGAGTTTTGTTTTCAATCTAAACCCCACTACTACATTACAAAAATATCCTTACTTGTTTCATAGAAGTATAATGCTAAACATTGTAAGACTGCATTCATATTTACCTTAATAAAGGTGAAGAATCAGGAGGCAACCAGACACCCAAGTCTTCTATTCCATCAGCTTCTTCCATTTTTTGTCGAGATTCCTGAATCTCTTCTTTGGCGATGTCCCTGTGGAAAATGTTTATCATGAATGATGGCACAATGTATTGAAAAGACTATTGGTTAGACCACTGACTGTCACTCCTGAGGTTCTGGGTTCGATCCTGGGTAACACCCTTGGGATTTTTCAGAAACACTTTCAGTGTTTCCCACCTAACTAGAGGTTTACTGGTACGATACACAGGTAATCCTCGCATGTATCAGTGCTACAGTACACTGGGCATGTAAAAGAACCAAGGAATCTATTCAATAAGAGCTAGGGACTGGTTCCCGGATTTCCTTGTATCTCATAGCTGTCTCTAGTGTCTGCTGAGGTAAGGACCCTACTGGAAATAAGTGCTTGCACTTTCGTAGGTTATCCTTGACCTCCCGGTCTAAAGAAAATCAATCAATCAATCAATACATACTTAATGCGTTTAACTAAGAAGTGGTAAATTATTTTTCATATGAAGCAGTAAAAAAAATTTGACAATAGTTATTGTGGTAACAAGTTAATTACATACTCCATTTCTTTTTTGTAAGCCTCTTCAGCTGACCGTCTCTGTGATTCTGCTGAGAGAGCTTCTATCACTTCACCAGCCCTTCTCTCCATTTCCTTAAGATTTTCTAGGCTTATCAGCTTAAGATCAAGAGTGGCAAGGAAATTGTTTACTTTGACAGCCCCACCAATGCTGTCAATCATTGCTGTAAATATGACAGAAAAAATAGCAGTTACAATCATTGTTCAAATTAGATGGTGTATGTGCATAAACCTTTAATGATAATTTTTTAAATACTTAATTACCTTTTAACTGTTGAGTAATGCTTGAAATTTTTATTCTCTATCACATGAATAAGATTTTATAAAGACGAAAATCACTGAGTTCACAAACATGAGCCTACTGTCATGTGTGTATTCTAAGACATTAAAGCTGCATATCTTCAGTTTAGCTGACAAGAAAATCAAAGTTGAGAGAGAAGTGTTACGTATATATTGTATTTTTACATTGGAAGTAGCAAGTCGTACAGGCCCGTACTGCTGGCCAAAATGAGTCACAGATGACTAGCCTATATGCACTGTTTAGGCTAGCCGTACAGTATTTTTTCATTTTAAACTATCTATCAATTTGTTTCAAATAAAAAATGATAATTACCAAATCCAAGCTTTGTGTTTATTTCAAAGCAGGGCTTCCCGTTCGTTTTGTTGTGGTGAGTTGTTCCATAGGAAACCAAATTGACAGCTCTACACTCCCAATTCGAACACATAACATACAGATAGCCACCCAAGCCCTTTTGCAGCTCCCCAACAACGTTGTCGCTTGTTAGTAGTAACGGTCCAAGACGACATTCCTTGCAGTGAGCTAAATTTCTTACCAAAACGTCGAACTCAATCACCCGTCTCCCTTTCCTCCACCCACCTGCCGATCCCTTCTGTGGTGCTCACGGACCTAGGTACGAGATAGGTTGAGTACGTGAGTATAATTATGCTTCAAAACCTTAATTTGCTGTAACCCCTGACGGCAATAGGGCCCATGGGGATTCTGGGTGATTCCTCTAGAAGCAGCCATTGGTGCTGCAGGCAACATTGACCAGGTGAAACTAATCCGTTCATTAGACAGGCATATTAGTGCATCCAGACCTGGTATACAGACATCTAGATAGGTAAGTCATTTAACTATCATATGCAAGGTTCTACAATGGTGGCAGCGGTAATTTGAGTACCAGTTTTGCCAGTAAAAAATCGCTATCTGCAAAACAGCTGATTTTAGGTGAGGCATTTTTGTAAACCTAAAATAATCGAACCTTGTGTCTGTTAACAGGTGTAATTGGTCTAAAGACAATTGCATTTATTTCATAAGGCACTTTTACGTGTAATTTTTGGATAATTGAGATAATTATTCGAATTTGGCGGATTTTTTTTTCCCGTGGAAACACCAAAGGAAAATAGCCTACTGGTGTTGAGTGTGAAATCACCAAGTCAGTTTTGTGCTTTTGTTCTGCCATCGTATTTTATTAAATTTAACATTAATTTAATAGAGTAATTTGTTTATTTTTTGATAAATAAGTTTTGTTGTTTTCTTGTAATTGGTACACAAGTAATTGAACCATGTCACAGCAAGATGACTTGACAGGCGTGGCAGACGCTTCATCAGTAAAGGATGAGCCGGTCACAGGGCTCCATAGCCCTGTAGCATTAAATTTTTGTGATATTGACCAGTTAATTCTAATTCCTGGAATCGGTAAGAAATTAGCTGTAGCCCTTTTATCAGTTAGGGAAAATAGTGGCAATATCACACCAGAGATTTTGTCAGTTATTTGCCGTAAAAAGTTTACGGAGGATGAGCTAGCACTTATTGATTTTACGTCCAATAAGTGTTGGCCAGCTGAAGAGAAAGAGGATGAGTTGATAGAAGCCAGTAAAGGGCTTTCCCTGAAGCGTGAAATGGATGTAGCTTCTCGGCTTATGGCAAAAGGTCCACAAATGGATAGCCAAGGTCAGGAACCTACATCGGGTGAGGATGCATCTTGTGGGGACCCTTATCTTAGTAGTAGGTATACCCCAAGGGACATTGATTTCTCTTCTAGGAGGGAACGAAATCCTTGGCACAATCTAGAGGAACAGAATATCCAACATGTGGGTTGTCATGGTGAGGCCGACATTGGTAAACCATCATACCCAAGGGGGTATGGGGCTGAACATGAAAGGTGTAGGCCCAGCTTGTTAATTGATACATTAAAATCATTACCAAGGCATCTGACGTTTGATGGGGTAGGCTCCTGGAAAGCTTTTATTTTAAAGTTTAACAGGTTTGCCGACGCCTCTAATTGGTCAGAGGGGGAGAAGCTCAATGGTCTTTGCTGGTGTTTGACAGGAAAGGCCATGGAATACTTTGTCATTTTGAAAGACACAGAAGAGGTAGACTCATATAGGAGTCTATGCTTAATGCTGGAAGCGCGGTATGGGCAACATGATTTACCTGCTGCGTTTCAAGCACAATTCCAGCAGGCTTGTCAAAACCCTGACGAGTCTTTGGAAGATTTTGGAGAAAGACTATTGATTCTGGCGGTAAGAGCATTCAAGGGCTTGCCAGTCTCATTTATTGAAGAGCAAGTTATTAGTCGTTTCTGCCAAGGGCTGCTTGACAAAGATGCAGGGCATCATGTTTGTATGCAGTCCCCGTCTAGTGTCCAAGGGGCAATTCAAATTGTAAGAAAGTACCAACAGGTGTACAAGGCCATGCATGGTAAGGCAAGAAGGGATACTAGGCGGCGCGATGATGAAAATCGCGATGTTTTTGCGGTTGAAGCTACATCGGTTAGCTCATCTTCCACCCTGGATAACCTTACTGTAATGAGGGCGATCCAACAGTTAGACAGAAGTTTGATAAGGTTATTGGTTGAGGAAACCATAAGAAAGGGCCTTATTTGTGTTTCAATTGTGGGAAGGAGGGGCATTTTAGAAGAAATTGTCCTGATCGAGGATCTGGGAAATAGACTGTTTGTGGTAAGGAATGACCATTCTATTTTGAGGTGGCTTATGGGGGACAGGGAGCCACAATGGCAATTGGAGAGGTGGTTGAAGGAGCTGTCTCGGTATATTAATGTGTTGCAACACTGTCCAGGTTGTGAGCATGGGAAAGGGGTGCAGTGGCCACAAGTCCGGACGTGGGTCATTGTATCGAGTACCATGTGGGAACACATCTGGATGAATTGCCTTGTGGTAGGTGTATATATTAATAACAGAGCCCAGAATAATTGGGGGTCCTTCTTGAGGAGGTAGACGATACTGTGCATCTAGTCAAGGAATACAGACCAGAAATTGACATTAAATCATATTCTGGGGGGACTAGGCGAAGCACAACTGTCTACGGGTCTGAAGGTTGAAAGCCATCTGACACCAATGATGGGAATGGCAAGCCATACCTTGCAACAAAAGTCTCTGATGGAGAGAATTTACCAAAGAGTGTAACAGTCACCAAGGGGTAAATTTGATAGCTTGCCAGTTGTGATACATTGTGTATGTTAAATTATATTGTCATCACTGGGCTAGGCAACAATTGTAAGGTTGAGGCAAGTTAGTGCCTGGATCTGATGACCCTAAGCACTAGGGTGTTCTATAAGTATTGCCGAAGAGCTAAAGGAGGCTATTTCTCATGATCATAGCCTGCCATCTTCAGGTCATCAGGTTGTAACATGTATTAGGGAACAAGTTAAAGAGGAGTATACCTGGTATGGTTTTGGCCATGATTTGAAACTGCTTGTTTCATAGTGTAAGGCAGGTAAGTTGACTGGCAGGAGAAGTGCCATTTGACAATTGATTACCAGGCAGAATCCCCATGGAACGGGTACATGGGATTGTACTTGTAATGGTGGATCAATTCACTAGGTGAGTTGGATGTATACCTCTTGGGATCAGTCAGTGGTGGCTGGAGAAGTTCCAGAACATGTGTGTGGAGTTCACTGCTGTGAGCTGCCGGTCAAACGACCATTTGGAGACGGTCATTAAGGTGAGTATTCCAGACTCCTGGAGACCAAAGCTCCATGTTTCAGTCCGCCGAAAGGTAGAAGTTCTACTCCAGATATGATCGGTGGGGTCACGTTGCGCGTTTTCCAACTGACTGGTTATCGCGCTGAGGCTGTGCATTGAGGGGAGGCTGTTGCTCCCAGTGGACAGGTCTGATTAAGCTGTAGGTGCTTACTTGGGATCAGTGGTTAGAGGCCTCGAAACATCTTAGATTTAAATGTTTGATTGGTATAGGACCTGTGATCTGCAAATTGTGGTTATTGGTAGAATAGGTACCTTAATCACTAGGGAGGGGTATTGTAACTTTAGTGCTAATTGTAAAAAAGCAAGTAGTTGCAATACCAGTACTGGTTAGAACCAGGAAAGTCATCCCAGAAATTAGAGCCTGTTTGGTTAGGTCGTCAGGGTGGACCAACACCTTCAAATAGGATGGGGAGGAGTGTGGTGCTCACGGACCTAGGTACGAGATAGGTTGAGTACGTGAGTATAATTATGCTTCATAACCTTGATTGGCTGTAACCCCTGACGGCAATAGGGCCCATGGGGATTCTGGGTGATTCCTCCAGAAGCAGCCATTGGTGCTGCAGGCAACATTGACCAGGTGAAACTAATCCGTTCATTAGACAGGCATATTAGTGCATCCAGACCTGACATACAGACATCTAGATAGGTAAGTCATTTAACTATCATATGCAAGGTTCTACACTTCTTTCGGTGTTCAAAAATTGGACAATTACCAATTTTACAATTACAAATGCTCAATACGTGAGGATAATTATGATCCACAAGAATATTACACTCTTTCCTCAACTTGCGTTTGTTTTTTGCCTTGTACCGGCCTTTTCTGTCTCTTACTTTCATTTTCACTTCTGCGTTCTATTTTCTGAAATCGTGACGTCATTTAGGAGTTTCCCAACCTGGTTTCACAGCAACGGGGTTTTTACGAATTATCCGTTTACGAACAACATATTCTTTTTGATAATTTAATTTTCATTGTATCAAAAACTAAAATTCTATTTGTACTGGATATAATTATATGGATAATTTATTTATTTATAAATAAAACATTAATCTGTTTACGGAAACGGGCGAGAGGTAACGGATGTGCCGATAAGTTACGTACAATGCCGACATGGCACGGAAAAACCCGATGCCATTACAGGGATCTTACCACCAGAATTCTCCTCCTTGTTTTGAAAAGGTGCTTCAGAGATGAACACTTACTGTGACACCACACCGGCTGATTAAATTTCTCCAGTCAACAATTTGAGAACAGCTATGTGTTCTTGCATTTAAAAAGGATTTATCTTCTTCGTCAACGATATCATCAGTCATTAACTTCTTATTCACTATGTTTCTTCTTTAGTGTAATCACTTCTTTTTATCTGGTATTTCTCTTTTGAGGACATACCTCAAATATCCTTGAAAAATTGAACACGTTCCGAGAAATGATGTGCACTTTTCGTATTTTACGAAGCCGAATGTTAAATATATTTTTAAAAAATCCTCTCATTTAGGGTTATCTAACTAATGACAAATGAACGAACAAGTTCTTAAGATCAATAATATTATCAACTTAGTTGAAAAAATCTGTATTAAAATATGTTAATAAATTCAAATTTCAAAGATTTTATTTCTGTGTCAATCAAAACAGAATGACCAAATGTCCAGTAAATGCAGTAAATAACATAAGATCAAAATTGTTTTCGCCAAACTTAAAAGCGACAACTAAAATATTGTTGATTGTTAATGAAACCATAAATAAAATTTGACTAATTCATAAACGTTAAACGGGTCAACTTAACTTAACTTTACACGTATGCAAAAGATGAATTAATATAAATAACAAAACCACTGATGTCATTGGCACATGTGTTTCTCCAAAACAGTAAAGACAAGCAAGCTGAATAGAAGTGAATCGTCTTAATTATCTGTAGAACTCAGTTGAGATGATGAACAAAAAACAGGTTCAATTTATCACGAACACTGAAGCACCGGGCTTTAATAATTTCTTGTAAAGTCCTGGGCATTAAATAAGCGGCCTAATTGATCAGAACAAAATTTACCCTATTTTTAGGTAAAAGAAATTTTGCTTTGGCTCAATTTATATTTTCATTAACAGAATTTTGACATATCCTTATTTTTTGATTAATGTCGTCATTTTGTATCTTAATGAAAATGGCAGTAATATTTATTTAATGGGAGTCAATAAGCATTATTAAAGTTACATTTAATTACATTTAAGTTTTGCTTAATATGAAAATTATGTATTAAGTTTACGATAATATCAAAGTTTATACATAATTTAGTTCCGTTGGGCTGAGATGTCTTTACTACTTCCAGACAATATTAGATAAAAGACAATAATATGATAACATCATTTTGTGTCCGATGCTGATTGCTACCTTTGTCAACGATTATAACACACGCCTATCCAAATATTAAAAACAAATAAAGATACACATTAAACACATTATTATAGTCGTTTGAATGTCAATAACTGTGCATATTTACTGAGCTTTCAAAATATAGAAACAACAACAACAAAATAAACAAACTATATGCATAATCTAGGATATTAAGCAGGTAATATCATCTTAAATATCGTTAGATTTAATAAAAAAATGATAAGGCATGATGCAGCACAATAACGACAATAGATAATAACAGACATAAATATAGCAAAGAGAGTTAAGGAAAATACTGTTTCGGAAGATTAGAAACTGTTTTAAAAGGTTAAATATAGAACGTCAAATGTGTTAAAGTAACTGAAACGTTTCTATGTAGTGACCAAGATGCTCAGTGAGTGCACTCATATGTAACATGATCTCGTGCATGAATTCTAGAACATTAATGTTTGTTCTGTTTTGTGTTTCCTTTTATTACATTATAACCAAAGCCAATGAAATAAAATACAATTGTCATGTTTTGCAATCGCATAAATTTAATATGAATCTAGTGAACAAATTTGGCAGCACGACAAACAGTACGGGCGAAAGAGAAAAAGCTATAAAATACAAAAAAAGTAAATTGTACTTGAACTCTGATAAAATAAGAAACTGGACAATTCTTCTTGAAGTAAATAATGGAGCTTTCGATTTATTTCGAAACTGGTACAATTACTTTCTAAAATTGTCTGTACGATATACAGTTATTGTTATTGCAGAAGATGATATAGTTTTTAAAAATCTTCAATCAGATTCTTATAAATCAATACATGTACATAGAAGTGACTACATTAGTATTTCGAATGCAACAGCATATAATACAACGTTGTTTAGAAAGCTAATGTCTGTACGTGCAACACATATTTTAATATACTTACCACTCACGCACTATCTCCTTTTTTCTGATGTTGATACGGTTTGGCTACATGATCCAATACCATATTTCAGAGGCAACTATGATCTGTGGATGCCATTGGATAAAAAAATGTATTGCGCTGGATTTTTTGTCACAAAAAGTAACAGTAAAACAACACGTCTGATACAAAAATGGGAATATAAGTTAAAAGAACAGGAATCCGTTAACCAGATAGTATTTAACAATTTAATTGATATGTCGAAAGAAGTAAATGTGGCAACATTGAATAAATCATTTTTTCCCTCGGGAGAAGAATACTTTAAAAAATTTAGTGAAGATGATCGTGCAAAGGTTGTTATTGTTCACAACAATTTCATAAAAGGAATAGATGAAAAAATTGACCGATTTAAATCGTTTAACCTGTGGATTGTTTGAGAATGATGTATTGTGTTAATAGCTAATGAGTTATCATTTATATAGTATTGAAACAACTGATACACATATCAGCTGATAATATAGTTCCAAATACTAATAACGTTTTAAATAGAAAGTAGAAAATATCGTTGTAAAATCTTTTCATTTACTGTGGGTGGTTTATATCAGCTTTTAATTGAATAATAATAAAATGTGTGATTTAACGTTTTCACAGTAATGCAATATCTTTATCTTTATTTGGTATAAATAGCAAATATTTCTAATTTATGTGTCTGCCAATATTACAAAACTCAAAGTAACATACGAAAAATCATTGTTATCTTGGTGGAAAAGGGGATCATTTGACACGTTGTCTTATTGTTTCAAGTAATATCATAATATTTGGAAACCTTTAGTAACAATACGAAGTCATGACATTTAACCTTATTGTTGTATTTCAAAACAAATTAAGTAGTAAAAGAACAGTTTGATTGGCATCATATTGTAACATGGCCATATTTTAGCATGTTCCCCGTTTCTTGTTATTAACTCCTTTGCTAATATTTTGTTTTACATATCTTTACATTTGTATGGCTTTTATCGTTAGTAATGTTGTCATGTTATTGTCACGTTATTAGTAATATCTCTAAATTATCAGCTAATTACATAAATTGACACACATTGATTGCCGTGATTTAAGTTGGCAAGCATATTTGTATTCCTTAAGAATAGTTTTAGAGGTTGTCTAGTTCTTTCTTTGGTGTGTAATATATCGTGCTTTTTCTTATTAAGGTAAAGTGCGATGACTGAACTGATGAGTTAATATTTAGGCGTGTTGTATTTAGATTTTACTTTACCCTCGCACAACGAAATTGGAAGGAGTATACTTGTTTGTTGTTGTACGTCAGTACGGCCGGATCTTCTGTGTGCGATTCTTCTCTTAAACAGCTCGCCGACTTTATTTAAATAAGTGTTATGATGTCTTCTTCAGCACTTAGTAATTCCACATCCTACATTCTATTTCAAAATTAGACCTAGACACAGACATCTTTTCTTTAATGTTAATTACTTTTGCTACAATTTTGGAAATTAATTGTATACTTTCTATATCATTACAATTATTAAATATTTTTTTGAGTTCGTTAAACTTGACTCGACCTTTTTAAGACTTTGATCTTTGGATCATTTATCTGAATTTACAAAAACTATCGTGTTTTTGTTATTCATGGACATATTAAATCTATTCTTAGAGCAAACACCATATTTCAGGCACTTTGGAAAAATCAAACCAATCAATCAAATGTTTTAAGACACAATTTGCATTTCTTTGATCTTTCCACTGAAGCTCATCATCAACATAATACTCACAATCATTATCAGTATTATAAGCTGTTGTTATCATCATTTCATTTCATTTTATTGGCAAATCGGCAAATAAACATTACCTTTGGCCATTCACAGAGTATCATTACAAATATGGCCAAAAGTTAAATAGTTACAAACATTACATCATACAATATATAACAAAAAGAGTACAAGAATGAAACTAATTAAGAAGCAGTTACATCTTCAAGAGACTGTTGCCTCAACTTAAATGCATTATGAACATAGTGAGCACATTTAAGAATAATCTTTTTGTTATTAGTGGACAATATAGTCGAAAATTTTTGTATAGTAGGCCATGAAATGTTTCCTAAATATTTGGTTCTTAAAACAGCATAAATTGGACAACATAAAAGGAAGTGGTATTCTGATTCAATAGAGTTATATATACATAGTTTACATTTGCGATCGTTTCTATCAATGTTAAAAAATCTTCCAGTTTCTATTTCTAAGTTATGCGAGCCTAGTCTGAAACAAGCAAAGTATTTTCTTAACACATTATTTGTTAAAACATCAAGATATTTTTCATAACAAAAAGAAGTTTTAAATTTTCTGTAATAGTCAAGCTTGGGTATATTTTGTATATATGTATTCCAGTTCTGTAAATATTGGTCTCGCAGACGCTGCTTTAACATTGACATATAATTAAAATTTTAGTTAAAGTTAAGCCAAATATCACTACAACCTAAGCTGTCTAACAAGCGTTTTATACTGCTTGCCCAATTACAATCAACATTTCGATTACACTGGTCTACAAACATGTTGTACATTGGTGAGTCCTGGTTTTTCATAATTTTTAACCAGAATTTAAGAGTTCTTTCTTTAGAAACAACAGAAAGAGGAAATCTTCCTAACTCACCAAACACAGCAACATTCGGTGTTTGCAGACGTACACCAAGTATATACTTGCAAATTTAACATGAATTTTGTCTATTTCTTTACAATCATAAATACCCCAAACCTTTGCATTATATAACAAAATTGGTAGCACCATAGAATCAAAAAGTGACATTTTAGTTTTTATATCTAAATTTACTCTACTGAATAACCCTAACAAACAATTGTATGCTTTCAAAGCTTGTTCAGACAGCGTAATAGCAGCAGTTTTCATATTACCAGTGTATGTAAAATTTACACCTAAATAGCAAAAATGGTCAACAACTTCAAGCATTTCACCATTTATAAACCATTGAAAATGATGTCTTTGTTTACGTTTTCAAATATACATATTTTTTATTTATTGACATTTATTTTCAAACCCCATTTTATGGTATAACTATAGACTGCATCTAACTGGGCTTGTAAGCTGTGCGGGTCAGTGGTAAAGAGCGCTATGTCATCAGCAAATAGCAACATATACATAGATAACTGGTTAAGATCATTGTCAGTAAGAGAGTTATAATCAATGTTGTCACATATATCATTTACAAAAAGGATAAATAAAATCGGCGAGAGTGGTTCCCCTTGTTTTAATCCAAGGGTAACGTCGAAAAAATCAGAGAGAGGCATCGAAGATGACAATTTTACACAAGAGTTAACAGATGTATATATCGACTGTAACATAGTTAACATTTTACAACTTATACCAAGTTTCAAAAGCTTTAACCATAACGCATCTCTAACAATAGTATCGAAAGCTTTCTCGTAGTCGATGAATGCGCAATATAGTTTCAATTTACAATTGACTATATTTTGAATAATAGAATGGAGTAAAAATACATAATCCGTTGTAGACCTATTGTCTCTAAAACCGAATTGAGAATCATTAAACATTTTTTGCTCTTCACACCATATGTTTAATCTATTTCGAAGAATAAGTGAAAATATTTTAGCAAGTACATTGACAAGGGTGATTCCTCGATAATTGGAAGGATTAGAGATATCCCCTTTTTGTGTATCGGAACAATAATACCTTTAGACCAGGCACTTGGATAAATTCCAGTATCAAATATTTTGTTAAAAAATACAACAAGGTATGGAGCTATAAAAGTGTTTGCATCAATAACAAAATCTGCTACAATTTTACTATAATCAGCACTCTTGTGTCTCTGCATAGAACGTATTGTTTTAGAGACTTCCTCTACAGTAAATGCGCAATCTAATTTATCAATAAACAGTTGTTCGGGTCTACTATTATGCTCATTTTCCTGAGAATAATAAGGCTGCTGATTGCTGGAGATATTCTTAAAATGGTCTACAAAATCAGAAATATTAACATCAGATACATTTGTTGAACCCTTATTTCTAAATTTATTTATATACTTCCAAAATTTCCTTGGACTATGTTTACTCATGGAAGACAATTTAACTTTTTCCTTGTAATTAAAGTTACGTTTTGCTTTCTTTTTTACATTACAAAACAAACGCCTACTATTCAAAAAGTTAGCTCTATTTGCTTCAGAAGGATTATTATGGAAAATTCTTTTATTATTCAAGAAAGATGTTTTTGCCTGTTTACAACTATTGTCGAACCATGGCACTTTTTTAATTGCTTTTTTAGACTTTTTAGTGTGAAAAGTTTTACCATTTATTTTAAAAGATATATCATATACAATATCTGTAAAATTATTTATACACATATCAATATCAATTTCATCCGAAGCTAATTTAACCGACAATTCATCCAATAATAATTTTTTTATCGTGCAACAAAGATTGAAATAAATTTGGATCAGTATCAGTCCACACAATTTTATCATAAGTTAATAAATCAGTGTGATAAAATATCATATGCTCACAATCTAATGAAAAATCAAGTGGGCAATGATCAGAAAATTCTGTCAATTCCATTATATTCATATTTGAAAAACTTGCAAAATTTCTATAGTCAGTTATCAAATAATCGACAACACTAGCCCCTTTCACATTCCGACTGGCATTGTAGCAAGTAAAATCTCCAGGATAACACTTTAATATTTTGCTGCTTCTCGGCATTATCCTAGTTTGATGGTGGAATGAAGCGCTGGCCATTTATAAAAAGTTTATCGTAAGCTAGGACAGCGTTCTTATTCTGCTCCTTTGCACTTACAAGATGCAGAACGAGTTTCCTTCTGCGTTCTTGTATTATCTTAGGATATTGGTCGCCCACTTTAATGCCAGTTTCCTCTTGCTTGGAATAAGCGGTCTGTTTAACAGAAAGTTTATCTTGAAAAAAGTTAAATTTGGCGACAATAGGTCTGGTCTTAGTGGAGGAGAAACTGCCTACACGGTGCGCACGGTCTATTTTTACATTATGTCGAAAATCAGGCATGCCTAAATTGTTTTCACAGAAGTCATATATTAACTCTAAACATTTTTCATTCTTGCGCTCTTGAGGGGACGACAACTCTTTAAAATTGTAGAACATTAGGTTGTCTCTCATTGAGCGAGACTGAAGATCAACAAGCTCATTGGACAATCTGCTATTTTCGGATTTTAATTCATTAAATTCGCGCGAAAGATTGGAGTCGGTACGCTGTTGGTCTTGGAGGCTTGAAACTATTTTGGCTTGTTTCTGACTTATTTCATCACAAATTTGCGCATCATAATCATGAAAATAATGGTCATTAGTCTTTTACTCGTGATTGTCCACCACTTTCGCAGAAATGGGTATTAATGTCTACTCTTACTCTTCCTTTATAGCCGGTTAGGTCTCAGGGCCTGGAAATGGTTAAACGTTGTAAAAATTGGTATAAAAACCAGAAAAAAAAAACTAATAAACAATCATCATTCTCATATTCATTATCATTACACACTTATCAGCACCATCTTAATCTGCATTCAAAAATCCATATTTATCTTCATCCAAATGATAACAATGACAATATCTATAATGTCAAATATGGTGATAAAAATTATCATTATCTTCCCAATTATCATCATAATCACCATCATCATCGCAATAATTGGAGTCATCATCCTCGTTATCATCATCAACAAACATCTCATTATCACCTAAATCGTCATTAAAATCATATAATCATTCCAACTTACATGCCAATTAACGTTCAAATACATTCATAGCATTATTATAATTATCATCAGAATATAAATAATAACTATGACCAGCATAGCCCCAATAATTATCACTCTAATCATCACCACCATCATTTTCATTACTTTTTATCACCATAATCCTCAACAGCATTATATCAACACTCACCTGTATTATCGTCATCCGAATCTACATTACAATTTACATCATCATAATCATATTCAACATCAACAACGACCTTATAGTAACCATAATAATTATGTATATGTATAATATGCATACATTCAGTTTAATTATTGCTGTATATAAATCGTAGTTGTCTTCTAAAACATAAACATATGAGCAAAGGTATTTTTCATTTTAAAATAAATTTGAGCTTCACAAAATCTATTTGATTTACCGACGCGAGTCGCCTCAATCAATCAATCAGTCAATCATGAATTAATATAATAGATAAATAAATAAAGTAATGAATAAACGAATGAATGAATGAATGAATAAATGAAAGAAAGAAAGACAGAAAAAAGAATGAATGAATGAATGAATGAATGAATGAATGAATGAATGAATGAATGAATGAACGAACGAACGAACGAATGAACGAACGAACGAACGAACGAATGAATGAATGAATAAAAATAATTGGATATAAATGCTACACATTCTAGAATAAAAACATGTAACTTTATGCATTAAATTGAATACTGTATGGTCCCTTTGATATTATTACAGTATTTCTATAATCCGCAAGTAAGAAAATAATGAACGACAATAATTAATTGTTGTGGAATGTTACTGGTTTGTTAATAATACACACATTGCACAAGTTGTAATGTTCAGCCATGCATCGGTTATAGTCGTGCTCTTTACGAGAATTATTCTTCAATTATTGATTGATACAAGGATCATCAGTTAGGTAACTGACGCCGTTACGAACGTTCAAATTGCAAACGGTTTCGATAAAATGTGCATACATTTAGGTAGAGGATACTAAATGAGGGTAGGTTTAATACTACACAGGGGTTGAAGGGCTTTGCTAGCAATTACGGCTTCAGCTAGTCCAAGAGATTGGGCCAAATAAACATTGTGTACTAAGTACATGAATAACATAACCAATAGAAATAGTACAGTTGAACTCCAAGGCAGAAAATGGAAGTTTCGTCCGTTATGAGCAACCAGAACTGGATCGGGAACTTCCTGATGTCATCAAATCATGACATCATAATGTTCATGTTGAAAATATTCGTGTTAAAAGTAAATCTATAACAGTATCAAGATTTTGAGAATGTGATGTATGCAAATTTATAATACACCAGTGCCAATGTTGTGACTTCATATAAATGGTATTGTATGACTGTCAGTGTGCATATATTTAGATCTGATGTCATTTCCGTTATACAAACATAAAGACGCCATAAATGTTAGAGTTACAGTAAAGGCGCATCAATGGAGAATTATTATTTTTTATTTTAAACAGTCTTTATTTTGTGCATGTGATACATAGAAATATTATATTTATGTAGGTTCGTTACTGCATTGATTCAATTCGTTGAATGTAATAATAATTTGCTCGCCAGTACTAAATTCAGTATTGAACATTGAACACTCCTTCAATATCTTCTATATATCAGCTTTTGTGTTATTATGTTCTGATATTTTGGAAGTGAAATTATTTAAATATTATTTCAATATTTTACTGAGAGGATGCAATGAATTCAAGTAGTTTCTTGTGATGAAATAGTTATTCTTGTAATAAATTTCAATAATTTTCCTGTTAGATTTTGGAAGTTAAGCAATGAAATTTTTGAGAATGTGAACATGACAAATATTATAAAACAATATTTGAAGATTTCATTTAAATGACTGTACATTTATTAAGAAAGCCTATGTTTAGAAAAACACATAAATAATCATATTTTACAAAATCTGCTGTTATCCAAAAGATAAGTAAGACAGGTTACAGCTATGCTGTACATTTTTGTTTCGGAAATTTTTTTACATCATTTTGTAAAACACATTTTTGTCAAAAAAGTAATGTGGAAAGAGGTCATGAAATTTCCATATTTGTATTGCTATAGAAGAGTAATAAAAGTTATAGAAGTAATTTGCTTGCCCCAATTCAAATATTAAAAATAATAATAATAATAATTCTTATTTTATGTCTATTTTTATGTGTTTGTTTTAAGTTTCAGAAATCTTGGATGAGGTTTTAGTCAATTGGCTGAAATCAATACATTTTGTGAACAGTTTTATTGTTATTTTGTTATCATAATATATGTCTTGAAACATAATAAACACTTACATTGTAGGTAAAAGCTGCAATTTCTTTTTTTTTTCATATATATTCCTTACCCCTACCCCCACTGGTTTGGGGGCCATTTAGTGGGAGGGGGTATTCACATAAAAATGCTTATAATTTGAAAACTTGATGGTAAATGTCTTTGAAAAGTTGCAATTGAATTAGTTAAATAGAGTACTTTGATAAAATATTAAGCTTGATCAGGTTCCTAAATATACCCATTACAGGTATCTTACCTTAATAATAACATACTAAATTATTTAGTAAAGAATGTTTGGCTATTTTGAGTTGAGAAGTCAATATATTGTATGTGTGATAAGGCGACGTTCTAGCTTTACTGGTGGAAAAAGACTTCAGGTGCCATACCATGCAAGAAATGTCAGTCTTTGTACAGGTGGTTACTTTGTGATTACCTTCAATTTTAAAACATTATATTCAAGGAC